>NC_056741.1:504418297-504469793 GCF_019279795.1 Protopterus annectens | reverse complement strand
TTTGACTGATGGATAACGATATCCAATGTATTTGACTACTCCGGACGATGCCCATGTTAGTGGGTGAAAGAGCTCAGTATCTTTTGACTGTGGAGTGTACCTTTTGTCATTGTCTGTTTGGCTGATATATATGCAACCGTATCTTTTATGAAGATGACCGGACTCAAAGGGTTTGCCTTGTATTTCCGCTTTACCAGGCGTGGACATAGGCAATAGGCCAAGTAATACATAATATGGGTAGTCAAACAGGGCATCCGTTGGGGAACATACAGCAGCAGTCAAAACCACCACTGGCCCAGATGGTGACAGTCCATTAACCGCGTTCTACACTTTACATATGCATGCGCCGGTGTCCATTTGTAGGACTCAGAAATTGATCCATTAAGCAATATCGAACCGAGCAGCTGTGATGCGGCGATACCATGACAGAGTGACAGCCCGTGACTCTGGCACTGCAGCTAACGACATATGCACCACCTTTCCGTGTTTAAGGTTGGTGACAACTGTATCCGCGGAAATGCAGGACATATGAACAGAAATCCCCAGATTCGTAGCGTGTCCATAGAAGTGCGTCCACATCCCAGTCCGCACATGAAGGATGTGTAATGGGTACCGTGGAGGTTGCAGCCATGGGATCCTGGGTATGCAAATATGGGGCTCGGTGTTGTTTGGCCAGATAATCCCATTGTATGTCCCGCCCGTGGGAGGATGTGGGTATAACACGTGCCTTACTCCCCACTAATGATGCAAAGCATCCACGGATAATGCTAAAAGCAGGAGTGTGAAATGTGTACAGCCCTATATCGGTGTCCAGTAGGCAATTCCCATGGATGGACAAGTGTACGACCAAGATGGCACCTATAACTGGAAACCTGATGGAATTACAGCTGCAGTAGGCATAACACAGGAAATACAGATAGGGACTACAGTAGACACTCCCCATACAAAGTCAGACGCCGTCGCGAATACCGGCGTACACAGCCTCGATCTGCCAGCAACAACATGAGGATCACCGCTTCCATACTGCGGAACAAATGGGCGACCTGTGGAACACATACTAATGGCACACTAACAACTTCAACTAGGAAGGTCATAGGATGTTTCAACACTGGCGTTCCGCATATAGAACATCCTTCAATGAATAAATAGGGTATACATGTTCTGGCTGTGTTATATTGACAATACAGTGGCGTATATGTCCTACTGGGCCTTTTGAGGGATTACTTAAAGCAGTTGCCAACCTGCAGCATTACATCAATACCATTTGGGTTGTCGTAGTAGAAGATGGTGTTGGTAGCACAACATAATATGTGGAGTCAAACACAGATCGGCGATTGGGGAACATACAGCAGCGGTCACAACCACTGGCCAGATGGACACAGTCCAACATGTTCTACATTTTACATATGCACATTTGTGTCCATTGTAGGACCCAAAATTTATCCTTTTGCAATGGCAACCCGGCTGCGATTGGGAGACCCAGATGAACTGCATGCGTGACTACGGCACAGCTGCAGATATGCACCGCCAGCGTGTTCAAGGTTGATGACAACTGTCCATGAAATGCGGGACATATGCACAGAAATCCACAGATTGTCGAGTCCACAGATGTGCGTCCACATCCCATTCCCTTTTTACATGGAGGATTTGCAATGGGTACTGTCGAGGGTTGCAGCCATGGGATCTTGGGTATGCAGAAATGGGTGTCGGAGATGATTGGCAGATGATCCATTGTCCGCCCGTGGGAGGATGTGGGTACAGAACATGGCTTACCCCACCAATAATGACAATCAACGAGCGGAGAATGCAACATGGAGGTCTGAAATGGGTACAGCCGTGCACCAGTGGCCAGTAGGGATGCCCCAAGGATGGAGAAGCGTACGGCCAAGATGGCACCCATAATAGCAAACCTGGTGGAATCAGCTGCTGTAAAGGCATAACACAGGAAATACAGATGGAAACAACAGTAGACACACCCCAGAAATCCATCCTGCGATGCGAATCCGGCGTGCAGCAACCAAGCTGCTAGCAAGTATATGGGGATCACCGCTTCCACTCCAGCGGAACATCAGGCGACCTGTGGAACACATATTAATGGCACACCAACAACGTCAACTAGGAAGGTCATAGCATGGTTAAACTATGGCGTTCCCACCCATAAAGAACATCCTGTCATGAATAAATAGGTTCTACATGTACCGGCTGTGTTATAATGACAATACAGTGGCGGATAGTTCACAATGGGACCTCTGAGGATTACTTAAAGCAGTTGCCAACCTGCAGTACTACAGTAACACCATATGGGTTAATTGTGGAAGGACACGGGTTCCGTAGCACTACATAATATGGGTAGGCAAACAGACATCCGTGACTGGGGAACATACAGCGGCAGTCAAAACCACTGGCCGAATGGACACAGTCCAACATGTTCTACACTTTACATATGCACATCGGTGTCCATTGTAGGACCCAAAAATTTGTCCTTAGGTGTTGGCAACAGGCTGCGATCGTGCGACCCAGAAGAGGTGACAGCCGTGACTACGGCACAGGTAGATATATGCACCACAAGCGTGTTCAAGGGTGATGACAAGTGTCCATGAAATGCAGGATATATGAATAGGACTCCCCAGGTCGCCGTGTCCATAGACGTGCGTTCACATCCCATTCCCGCACACATGAAGGATGTGCAATGGGTACTGTCGATGGTTGCAGACATGGGATCGTGGGTATGCAAACGTGGGTCTCGGGGTGGATGGGCAGATGATTGGTTGTCCGCCCGTGTGAGGGGCGTGGGCATGGCATATCGTTACTCCGCACTAATAATGCAAATCACCCACCGGAGAATGCAGAATGTAGCTGTGAAATGTGTCCAGCCCTATACCAATGTCCATTAGGCAGTTCCATGGATGGACAAGCGTCACGGCCAAGATGGCACCCACAGCTACAAACTTGGTGGAATCCACAGCTGTAGTAAGGCATAACACAGGCAATACAGATAGGGTTTCCACCTGTCCCACTTTGCGAGGGGCAGTCCCTCTTTGGGCAGTTGTGTCCTGACAAGAAATTGTAAATATGGCAAATGTCCTGAGAGTTTAGGACAAAATTATTTCCTATATTTTATGTAATAGTTGCATAAAACAGTTATTCTGTATCTAAAATACCTAAATATTATAAGAAACAGAATAAGCAACTAAAATGCTACAAGAATAAGCTTTTATTTAGGCAAAAGAGTTAAGTTCTATCCTTTGTACTGACCGTGGGTATGTGTTAGCCTGTAAAATCTGATGTTTGTACCACAATAGTCCCACTTTGGCCATTTGAAAAGGTGGCAACCCTAAATACAGATGGGACTACAGTAGACACACCCCATACAAAGCCAGACCGCCGTGCGAATACTGGCGTACACAGCACCCAATCCGGCAGCAAGAGAATGGGGATCCTGCGCTTCCATTCCAGCGGAACAAATGGGCGACCTGCGGAACACATACTAATGGCACACCAACAACGTCAACTAGGAAGGTTATGGGATGTTGAATGTATGGCGTAGCCACATAGAAAGACCATCCTTCAAGGAATTAATAGGATCACGTTTCGTCCGTGTTACTTCCACACTACAGGCGGGAATGTCCCAATGTGGAATCAGCGGATCAGTTAAAGCAATTGTTAGCCTGCAATATTGGAATTACACCAATTGTGTTCAGTGGCGGAAAAAACGGTTTACGTAGCACTACATAATATGGGTACTCAAACAGACATTCGTGATTGCTGAACATACAGCAGCAATCAAACCCACTGGCCAGATGGACACAGTCCAATACATTCTACACTTTACATATGCATATTGGTGTCCATTGTAGGAGCCAAAGATTTATCCGTGTGAAATGTCAACCTGCTGCGATCGGGAGACCCAGATGAAGTGACAATCGTGACCACGGCACAGCTACATATATGCACCACCAACGTGTTCAAGGTTGATGACAAGTGTCCATGAAATGCAGGACATATGAATAGGACTCCCCAGGTTGCTGCGTCCATAGACGTGCGTTCACATCCCATTCCCGCACACATGAAGGATGTGCAATGGGTACTGTCGAGGGTTGCAGACATGGGATCGTGGGTATGCAAAAATGGGTCTCGGTGTGGATTGGCAGATGATTCGTTGTCCTGCCCCGTGTGAGGGACGTGGGCATAACATATCGTTACTCCGCACTAATAATGCCAATCATCCACGGAAAATGCAGAATGCAGCTGTGTAATGTGTACAGCCCTATACTAGTGTCCAGTAGGCGGTTCCATGGATGGACAAGCGTGCGGCCAAGATGGCACCCATAGCTGCAAACCTGGGGGAATCCCACAGCTGTTACAAGGCATAACCCAGGAAATACAGATAGGGACTACAGTAGACACTCCCCATACAAAGCCAGACCGCTGGGCAGATGCGTATACAGCACTCAATCTGCCAGCACATAAATGGGGATCCTGCGCTTCCATACAGCGGAACAGATGGGTGACCTGTGGAACCATACCAATGGCACAATATCAGCGTCAGCTGGGAAAGACATCACGATGGTCGAACTATGGCGTTCCCACCAATGAAAGACATCCTTCAGTGAATTAATAGGATTGATGTCAATTGACCATGGAAAACACCTAATCAACAATAAAGACTCGCTGGCACCCTATGGCCACAAACCATGTCACACATAGGTAGATGGAACAGTCAAGCGTAAACATTTAGGTGCACGAGAGGTCACATATGGTATCTAAAGGTTCTTCATAGACATGTATGCGCTATCACCCGTAGGCACGTGAGACTTACACATAACATGGAAGCATCCAGGCTTTAAATATCCACCCTTACACTTCCATTTGTCACTTTCTATGCGAACAATGAACATGTAGCCACAGCATAGAAAGCACAGGCACTGCTAACGACACACACATGTCAACATCTCAGAAAGCATCCTATGAACACCGTATTACATGATATTGTACTATGCCGACTCCTCAACAATCAAAGACCTAACAATGTATATGGAAGATATGCATAGCATATCACTGTAATACAGCGGTACAGAACTGACAAGTGGACAAATGTATGTTAACCCTACATCTGTATCTACACTACATTCCCGTTACGGGTGTTTGCTCCACCTGCTTCTCAAAGATGCCTCAGCAGTTATCCGTCGGTCAGCCCTGGTGTGTGGCCAACCCTCCACCTACTAATCTATCTACATCCGCATTCTTCAGCATAGCTGAGGAGGTCCCTCCTGTGGTGTTATAATCTAGGCGTCGTAAAACACCGACTGTAGGCGTATGCCTTGTGATGTGCCCATAGCGGCCGTGGGCATCGCCAATCCTGCGGCTGCCCAGGCGCCCGCTCTAGTAGGGCCACCTGTCTAGTAGGCGTGTCACGTGGGTATACCAAGATGGGTGCACCATGTGTTGTGGTGGCGTGCCATGTAGCCCCACAGCCTGGGGCACGGCCGATCTAAGGCGCTGCCGTCGGAGGGGTAGTACAGTCTGCAGGTATGTGCAGACGTGCACATGTAACAGCGGTCCACAAGAATACCCATAGCGGCGACAGCTGCACACATGGCTATAGCGGGACACACACACGGCCATGCATACAGCACACTTAGACATACACACACCATAAATAGGCAAGTACACACAAGGTGTATGTGGTATGGGTAAAGTGTCAGGACAGCAAGGATAGCTGTCTGCCATGTAATCCAGCAGATGTCTATGAGGTGTTCTGGAATCTGGACAGTGCATGGACAATGTGTGGATATGCAGCGTACCACAGTTATATGTGTCAGCCGTGCAAATATGCGATACATGGGAAGACAGCTGTCCATGGTAGAGCAGCTGATGCGGCCACAACATAGGTACATAGATATACAAAGAAAGAGATACAGGCGGACACATCCGGCAGGCCCGTGAGTGTAATGTACACAGCAGCACCCACCCACACCATAGTAGGGTGCGTGGAGAACTGCCTTCGGAGGTCGCCGACCAGAACAAGCACACAAGCAGTACCACGAGCTGCGTCCGCCATCCACAAACACAAGGATGGCGCCAGGATATGGGTGTTCGGCGTAAACCTCAAAGCCATACCGTATGAACCCATGCAGCTGGGAGCTTGGACACACACACACATGTGGCGCATGGTGATTGACCACACCCCACATACCCAACCGCACAAGCGTACAACACAGGTATGGTATCGCTCGTGGACCACCGAGCACACCACCAGCAGAGGCACATGTACAGGTGGGTGGCAACAACCGTACAGGAATGGCGGCTGGTAGGCAAGGTATGTGTTGCGGCGTCTAAAAGCATGTTCATCCGCAGAGGCGGCTGGAAACACACACACACACACACACGGAAGGGCGGGAGTCGAACCTCGCCTATCTACATGAACTCACTACAGTATGAAGCATTTACAGAGCGGCGCTACGAGTTTACTGAGCACTGCGCTGTCAGAGGGATACTTCTAGGCTGGTGACATCACCCGCCAAGACAATAGCTGGCAATAGCCAAGGTATGTGTTGCGAAGCGTCTAAAAGCATGTTTATCCGCAGAGGCAGCTGGAAACACACACACACACACACGGAAGGGCCGGGAGTCGAACCTACACCTATCTACATGAACTCACTACAGTATGAAGCATTTACAGAGCAGCTACCGAGTTTACTGAGCACTGCGCTGTCAGAGGCATACTTCTAGGCTGGTGACATCACCCGCAAGACAATAGCTGGCAATAGCCAAGGTATGTGTTGCGGAGCGTCTAAAAGCATGTTTATCCGCAGAGGCAGCTGGCAACACACACACACACGGAAGGGCGGAGTGAACCTACGCCTATCTACATGAACTCACTACAGTATGAAGCATTTACAGAACACGCTACCGAGTTTACTGAGCACTGTGCTGTCAGAGGCATACTTCTAGGCTGGTGACATCACCCGCAAGACAATAGCTGGCAATAGCCAAGGTATGTGTTGCGAAGCGTCTAAAAGCATGTTTATCCGCAGAGGCAGCTGGAAACACACACACACACACACACACACGGAAGGGCCGGAGTCGAACCTCGCCTATCTACATGAACTCACTACAGTATGAAGCATTTACAGAGCAGCTACCGAGTTTACTGAGCACTGCGCTGTCAGAGGCATACTTCTAGGCTGGTGACATCACCCAAGACAATAGCTGGCAATAGCCAAGGTATGTGTTGAAGGCATCTAAAAGCATGTTTATCCGCAGAGGCAGCTGGAAACACACACACACACACACACGGAAGGGCGGAGTCGAACCTCGCCTATCTACATGAACTCACTACAGTATGAAGCATTTACAGAGCAGCTACCGAGTTTACTGAGCACTGCGCTGTCAGAGGCATACTTCTAGGCTGGTGACATCACCCGCAAGACAATAGCTGGCAATAGCCAAGGTATGTGTTGCGAAGCGTCTAAAAGCATGTTTATCCGCAGAGGCAGCTGGAAACACACACACACACACACACAGGGCGGAAGGGGGAGTCGAACCTACGCCTATCTACATGAACTCACTACAGTATGAAGCATTTACAGAACGCGCTACCGAGTTTACTGAGCACTGTGCTGTCAGAGGCATACTTCTAGGCTGGTGACATCACCCGCAAGACAATAGGTGGCAATAGCCAAGGTATGTGTTGCGAAGCGTCTAAAAGCATGTTTATCCGCAGAGGCAGCTGGAAACACACACACACACACACACACCGCGGAAGGGCGAGTGAACCTCGCCTATCTACATGAACTCACTACAGTATGAAGCATTTACAGAGCAGCTACCGAGTTTACTGAGCACTATGCTGTCAGAGGCATACTTCTAGGCTGGTGACATCACCCGCAAGACAATAGCTGGCAATAGCCAAGGTATGTGTTGCGAAGCGTATAAAAGCATGTTTATCCGCAGAGGCAGCTGGAAAGACACACACACACACACACACACGCGGAAGGGCGGAGTGAACCTCGCCTATCTACATGAACTCACTACAGTATGAAGCATTTACAGAGCGCTACCGAGTTTACTGAGCACTGCTGTCAGAGGCATACTTCTGGGCTGGTGACATCACCCAAGACAATAGCTGGCAATAGCCAAGGTATGTGTTGCGAAGCGTATAAAAGCATGTTTATCCGCAGAGGCAGCTGGAAACACACACACACACACACACACACACACACACACACACACACACACACAAGGGCTGGGTGTCGAACCTATGCCTATCTACATGAACTCACTACAGTATGAAGCATTTACAGAGCAGCTACGGGTTTACTGAGCACAGCGCTGTCAGGAGGCATACTCCTAGGTGGGTGGTATCATCTGCAGAGGCAATCGCCCGATCGGGAATTAAGTCAGAGTGCGCAGTCCGCAGCCTGTTACCATCCCAAGGTGCCCGTACAGTAACTGCGTTAGTGCTGCAGTCGGGAATACCAAGTAACTACTGATCAGTACATCACGACAGGAATACGGGATGCACCGCATGACAGTTCACCCTATGAGAGGGCATCCGGCGTGCAGGATGTAGGCAGCCAATGTGGCATGACAGCCACACATGTGTCACCTGGATGGTCACCATATCTATGCAGGATGCCATTGGCCATGGCTACGCATAGTAGCAGACATCGGTGGCGACTGTCGTGTACCCCGCCGGGTGTACTGGCCATGCCTCCCACACCTAGCGGTTGCAAAGGGGATACAGGCATGCACCCGGGGTATAATTGCAGTCAGGCGCGGTATGCACTGTGCTGTGTGTCTATCTACACAGCTGCCTACTGGGCATGCTCAGACACTTAGACTCGGCACAGAGCAGACATGCATACACATGGTGCGGCGGCATGGGTGGCAGAATATGGACCGTCGTGTGTGTCCAGCCACACTACAGCAACCTCGCGTTGCCACAGGCGTGGGCGTTGAGAAGGGATACAGGCATGCACCGGGGTATAACTGCAGTCGGTAGCGGTGTGCACTGTGCTGTGTGTCTATCTACACAGCTGCCTACTGGGCATGCTCAGACACTTAGACTTCGGCACAGAGCAGACATGCATACACATGGTGCGGCGGCATGGGTGGCAGAATATGGACCGTCGTGTGTGTCCAGCCACACAACAACCTGGCCATGCCACAGACGTGGCCGTTGCGAAGGGGATACAGGCATGCACCCGGGGTATAACTGCAGTCGGGCGCGGTGTGCACTGTGCTGTGTGCCTTTCTACACAGCTGCCTACTGGGCATGCTCAGACACTTAGACTCGGCACAGAGCAGACATGCATACACATGGTGCGGGCATGGGTGGCAGAATATGGACCGTCGTGTGTGTCCAGCCACACAACAGCAACCCGGCCATGCCACAGACGTGGCCGTTGCAGCGGGGAATATCCAGGTGCAATTAACCATGGGTAGGACTGGCCTACAGTTTGTTGCATGCTACAGACCACCCTCCCAAACACAGGATACCTGCACAGACGTCCTGAGGACACTGGTGAGTGTGCATGCTCTCACAACAGCACCGTGTTGGGTGACATCAACCACCCATACATAGACTGGGAACATTACCCATGGCACAACACCCTACGCCACTGGTCCCAGGTGTTCTCACACCTGGCCACTGTTAAACAGCCATGCACCATACACACTAGGGGGGATGTCTAACAGTTCTGCCCATCACACATGGTGAGGATATGCCCCACACAGGATGTACAGCCCTCAATGGTGATGCCAGACCATATAGTGGATCCACTGGTCATCCACATCCTGCACCCAACACTGGCAAGGGGGACATAAGTGATGACCTCTCCACAACAAACCACACACATCATACGACCGGTGTGGTACCCTACAAGTCCCCCATGCCAGTGTTGAACACGGGCCACACTGCCAACCGCCTTACGAATGCCTTCTCTGAGCACCCCCATGCATGTCTGCACCAGGCGAACATGATAACATCAGGACCTTGTCCACCACAGGTAGGCACATGGTGTGGTGGACCCCAGCCACTGACAAGCTGTACATCAACTGTTGGAGCTAATACATGACAGAGCAATGTCAGTACCAGACTATCCATCTCCCATTCATACGGGCGTCACCATACGTACACATACAATCATCCACGGCCGCTTGTGGGAGTGGTACTGCAGAGGGCACATGAGACAACCATAGGGCCTTCCCTAACTGTGGTAAGGACATGGTTGGGGCGCACTGAACATGGCGGAAATGGTCCAGAATGGTACAGCGGTCACTGCACCCACAGACATTGTCAACAAACCAGCGGACATGTTCCATGCATACATCCACCCCAAGAGGACATATCCATCCACCAGAGTGTAGCCTCGAAACATCTCATATGGCCTGGGTGATCCCATATCTCTATGGCGGTTGACACAGCACCAATGGGCACCGATGGTGTCCCTGGCTGTGTGCTACCCATCCTCATTGAGGCCCTCGACCCACATGCGGCCACTGTGTCATGTTAGCCTTACTATGGGCTATGTCCCGATGGATGGCATATGGCATCTGTGGTCCCACTATGCCAGGGTAGTGCTCTTCTGGACTGTAGACAGCCACACCCTATCAGCTTGACAAGCCTTGTCTGCAAAGCTGTGGGGAGGTCCATACAGGTGCCCATGGATACAGACAGCGGTGTACAGCCAATACGGAACATACCCACAACAACATAGTCAAGGCGGATCCTGCCTCCCGAACCTGCTCGTCCTGTCTGGAGTGGTCACCAAGGCCATTGATGGGGATAGCGGGTTTGCACACAGTACCATGACCTGGTGGGGCGTTCAGAGCACACTCCACATGGGACTCATGGAAAGGCTTCGCCAGCATACATGTGGGGACATATGTCACCCGATGGTTCTCAGAAAGGTTGGAGGTCACACCACACAGGGTTGGTGTTCCTGGTGCCGTGTCAGACTCATATCTGGTCTCCAGTGGAGGCCCACAGGGCTCAGTCCTGGGCCCATGCCATCTGACATTCGACCTTCAATGTGCATGCAATCATGGGGATTGTGGCAGACAAGGTATGCAGATGACTACACACCGCCCACCATACCCAACACCCCATGTGACACGGACATCCACCTAGGGCGTCATAGACATGGATAACTGGTGCCAGAGCCATGGCCTGCTGCTACATGCCAGAGAAGGTGCAGACCTACCCAGTGTGAAGGACATGTTCGGCCCAATGTAACATGTAGGTGGTAAGCCATTCAAGATGGTGGACATGTTCATGGAAATGGGTACCACACCTGTCGGTAACCTCTGTCAACACACACAATGGCAATGTGGGTGTGAAGACATTCCACTGTGGCCACCTGGTCTGGAAGGAATCGCATCCACATCAGGGGTGTTCATTGTACCCTGTACACATCACACACCAGAGCAATGACTGCGTGCAATGGCACATCTGGCCTGTAGCTAACCTGGCCTGCAGCACTTCGGAAGGACCTAAGCGTTCCACAAGGCGGGGATGGCGGTGCTAGGACATGTGTCACAAGCTGCACGACCAAGGGGACTCCGGCTGTAAACCTTCCCAGCACATCTGCTCTGTGGTGATCTGTGCCTGGCATACTGCGGCCATGTCTGACCTGGGTGACATGGGCATATTCCACCTCCTAGGCTCCAGGCAAACACGGGCACAGGCGACTGTCAGACACCTCACCACAAAGATGAGTGGGGCGTGCTGGGGGAACAGGGTCAACGGCCGGAGAACCCCTACAACACGGAGAGGAGTGCCAGCCCATGTGAAGGAAAGGCCCTGACTGCCTTCGTCCAGGGGTAATAATGCCGTGCGGATGTGTGAACATAGTTATCGCCAGGCATCATCTGTGTGTCAGTGCTGGGCGAGGACTGGGGACTGATGGATGTGGCATCCCCATCCTAAGGGGTGTTAGCAGCCACACACAGTCATGCTAGGTCCACACATGTCGTAGGGCACATAGCCTGGTATGTACATGTAGCCTATGTACCTATGTAGGGGTCCATGCTGGTTGCGGGGTACCTGTGCTATGCTGATGTTGCCAGACATGCCTGTGGGTACCCACGACTACGTGGGGAACTAATTACAGTGCTCCCAGTAGGCACATGCAAGTACACCATCATTGTCATACGGGTTAACTGAACCAACATGGTGCTACACATGTAACCACCACGCATACTGTGTACACAGATCAATGAATGCTGCACCTGCCCTGCATGGTATGTCTGCTGCATGATGTCAGTGCACAACCCACATCACATACACACCTGTCACCAGCCATACACACACCACAACATACACATCACGTACTATGCACGGACACAGGTATCACATACACCTCTCACTATCTTGTCCACCCTGTGCATCAGAATATGTTTGCATAACCGTGCACTGATGGTGTAGCTCACAGTTATCGGCAGAGACTTCATCATATGCACAGGGTGATATGTGTGCCACAGGCATGGGCTGTACCAATGGATGACATCATGTGTGTGTGTAAGGGCCTGTGCATTGACTGGGCATGACTGTGTAGATTGCATGTGGGTGTGGTGGAGCCCTACAGTTGTGTTTGCTGTGTGTGGGTTTGTGTGTACACAGTTCAGTCATCTGTGATGCCTACGGGGTATGCTTGGCAGCCCCAGACTGTACAGTGCAGGTGTTACGGCTCACTGTGTCCGCCTGCGGCGGCGTGACCCGTGCCTGCCTGGGGTCGCCGCGGGCATGACCGGGTGGAAATGCGGACTGTCCACTCTCCGATGTCACATGACCGCTAGAAACGTGCCCACGCCGGGGCCGTCCAGGGCCGTGTCCACGTGGCCTGCTCTGTCCTGGTGTGGTTGGTGTAGTAGCAGCTGCACTGCTGCTGCTACCAGCACTGTGTGGGTGGGCATGGGAGGTGGCACGCTCACGCTGACCTGCACCAGGTGGTGTTACTGGCCCACGCCCACGTGCCCTATGCCTCACCCCTACCAGGTGTTCCTGCACGGACAGCTCACGCTCACGGATGGCCATGCCTCGGTCGAGGATCCCAGCCATCTCACCCAATCTCCTATCCAGAACATCGGCAAGATGCTGTTGGGCGTCGCCAATGCCTGGATGTTGTCATTCAAGGAACGGATTGCAGACCTCTGCAGCCTCTGCCCTTCCTGGTTCTGCCGTTTGGCACGTGCCTGCGCCGCCATTACAGTCTGGAACATGCGTCTGGTTATACCAGCTGCTGCACCCTGTACGGCAGGTGTATGTCTAGCGGTGCTCCCAATACGAGCAGCACCTGCCACATGCCTGCGTGGCACTGCACCAGTCATTACACTGGCAACATCGTGTGTACCCACACCTTCTGCAGCCACCACACATTCCTGCTCGGTGCCAACAGACGCTGACTGACTGTCATCTATGGGCAACGGTGTTGGGGTATGTGTCGGCATCTGAACAGTGTGCGGGGATGAGGCGGGCGTAAGTGTGATGTTCTCCAATGGCACAGTGTCTGCCTGTGATGACCCTGCCTGTGCCTCATGCACATGGTCATCACCACTAGTATCTGTGGGGACACTAGCATCAGATGGACCGCAGGAGGGTAACTCACCTACAGCACCTGTCAATACAAAGACATACCGTCGGTTACAATACAGACACACACACACACACACACACACACACACACACACACACACACACACACACACACACATCATGCATGTGATAATGCAGGTGGCATGCAGCATTCACACACCACAGACCAGTGAATGCAGACCAGACATTCATAGTGGCAGTATGCACACTGCCCTGGTGGGAACACTACAACAGGCAGGTGTCTTTTAGTAGGCATGCAGTACACACATTCATGGTAGTTTGCATGCATCACCGTGATACACCGTGTGGCCACGGGCGAGTTGACAGTACACATGGCTGCCGACACTATGTAATGTACACTGCAAACATGTGCGGTATCATGTGGACATGTGACGATGGTGTCCCACATGCACCACATCACAATGGCTGTCACGGTGCAGTGTTATGTGTACAGTCTACAGATACAATGTATGGGTAACAGGGATGTCTGTGCAGGTGCGGTTGGTGTGAGCTGTGTACATAGCTGTACAGTGTGGAGTGCGGGCACTGTGCCACTGCACAGTAGCAGGACACAGTTATGTTTCTGTGCGATGCGTGACCTGGACGCATTACATTGCCATGTCCGTAAGTCAGTTCAGCTGCTCAGCAGCACCTATATGGTGGACATTGGTGGCACCTGTAGTAGCTGTGGAGAGGCATTCCATGTCACTGGTGTACCACATCGGATGTCCAGGGGGTCCACTACAGTGATGAGCCCACTATGTGTGTACAGGGTGCAATGGTGACTACCCACTGTGGATGTACTGTGTGGCAACATGCCTGTAGGTATCGACCATGGCCTTGTCTGTCTGGGTCATTGACAATTGTGTGTGGTGGACATCGTGCACACGGCCCTGTGGTGGCCCATGTGACATACAACCATACTAGTGTAAGGTGTCACATTCCCTACGGATATGCAGACAGTGTGGATGTCTGCTATGTCATGCATAGGTCATGTCATGGTGTGAAAATGTTGCAGCCAGACATCCACGTGCATGGGACATGGCATGTGCCATGTCTAGCGTGTGCACCTGATGCAGGGGCATAGGTCACATTGGTAACACCTGTGCTCTGGCCAGATCACAGCTCACTATGTGGTACTGTGTGCATACTGCAGAGGCATACCAATGCATACTACACATGCAGCCATTGTGGAACACCTACACCATTGTATGCATAGCTGAATGCATGTAACACACCAATAGGTTGTGTGGTGTCATGCCACTCTACGCTAATGGTTGTATCTACTGTACATGGGTGGTGTGTGTCGGGTGGTGCAACCTGTATACCGTGACTGGGGCACACACAGGTGTGCATGTCATGCCTGGACACATGGGGAATATCAATACACCGTATCATGCCTTTGACTAGCAACAGACTTACCTGCAACAGACCCTTGTCTTTGCGACATGCCAGACGTACCTGTAAAGGGATGACACAAAGGTATACACATTATCCATTACTATCACCACGGTCAGCACTGTGCATGTCACATCATGCATCTGTGAGTTAGCATGTGCTATGCACATGTCTGCTAACACAACATAGCATACTGTAGTATGCATCTTGTGTGGCCATATACCTGGCATGTATTGCTATATTATGTGTTGTACTATGACACCCACCCCCATGTCGCTTATCATACAAACATGCAACACTGACTTACCAGGCAGCTCCAAACTCATAGTTTGGGAGACATCCACCTCCACGATGGGTGCATGGGTTTCTGCGTGTTGTTCCGTGGGTGTCCCCAGACTGGCCAGGAGCTCCTCCGTGGCTGTGAGTGGGGGCTGGGTTGGTGGCCCACCACCTGTCCCACGTTGTTGTCTGGCGATTGCAGCGGCACGCTGTCTTGCATGCCGGATCAGGTCTGTGCAGTGCCTGCGGATCTGCTGATAAGTGCGGTTGTATCCGCCCAGGCTGTTCACCCTCCTGCATCTCCTCCCACATCTCCTGTCGTTCCTGTGCCTGCTGTGGCGCATGACTGAATAAGGCGTCATGATTTGTATGGAGGTATGGGATGATCACCTCATCCTCCTGGCGGCTGAAAGGGGAAGCCGGGGCGTGGCATTATCTGTAAGACATAATGATGG
This sequence comes from Protopterus annectens, assembly GCF_019279795.1. Taxonomy (NCBI): domain Eukaryota; kingdom Metazoa; phylum Chordata; order Ceratodontiformes; family Protopteridae; genus Protopterus; species Protopterus annectens. The sequence goes on along the minus strand of NC_056741.1, from coordinate 504,454,061 downwards.
TGGCAGGTCACATTTACACTGCTGTGCTGGCATACTGTTGGAAATACATTGCTATGACATGTACGACATCTGCACAGTAATCTGTGAAAGGCATCGTGGCAGTGACACAGCCGATGTGTTGGCTTCACACCATTGAGCAGTGGGTGTCACATCATATCTGTGTGCCACCCCATCACACTGTACACGCACCATGTAGATGTTAGCCTGCTGTGGACATGTGTACCTGGCTGCACCTGTGTCCATATCACTTGGCATAGGTCCCCATGTGACGTCGGTGCTACTGTTCACCTGGGCGCTGTGTATATGTCAGTAAACATCACGTCTGTAGCCACTGTGAGCGTCAGCAGTGGCACTGTACACATACACGCGGACACCTGCACATGCATGTGTTGTGCCATGTACATCCACACAGCACTATGCGGGTGTTGGACAACTTGCCACAGCTCACCTGTGTTGCACATGTGATAGACATAGGGCAATGTGTAACCATGACACATTAGCAGGAAAGGCCATGCATAGCATGTACACACACACATTGTCCAGAGCAACACACAGCACCTGTAACACCACAGGGTGCATCACCGCCACATTACTGCTGTGTATGGTTGATAGTGAGAGTGCCTTTTGTCCATTGCACCATGTAGGACTGTGATAGCTCATGCAGCCTTGCTGGGCAGGGCTGCATGGTATGGCAGGGTATGCCACATACATGGCACTGGGTTGTGATCCACCTGGGGGTTGGCGATATTGGCAGGGTGGCTGTCCATTCCATATGTCATTGCTATGTGTATATGGACATTCAACATGTCTATCACCATGGTGTGGACACTGGCCTCAAGCGAGGTATGCTGCATGCTGCTTGCTGAGGGTGTGTCTGGTGCATGCAGGTATCACACATCCATGCATACACTGTAACCCTGGCAGGTGCTATGTGCTGGGATATTGATCAACACAGTGCTGTATGTGGACACACACCGCTATCCCGTGCACATGGATGGTTGCCTGCACTGATGTGGGTACCACATATGTGTACATCCAGTGCCTGCTGCCACCCCATGTCTGCTGCTGCACTACACCACCATCCCTCCCTCTGTGAATGTGATGTTGGGCACAGCATAGGTTTCCATGTATGGGGACAGGGATATTCACATAGCAGGGTCACTGATGGTATCGTCGATCTGACCATACCGCATGGCGCACCCTCACATACAACCCATTCATATTGTTGTTCACAACGGTGACACAGCTATACTGCTATGCGGAGACATTCACAGCCATACATACACAGATGCATGCCGTCCATCTGTGGCATGGCCTGGACTATTGGTGTGGTTCGGCACATAACGTGTTTGACTGCAGCTGGCGCAGACCTACTGTGCACATGTCTACACAGTAAGCCTGTTCTACAGTAGGCATCTGTGATGTGCTGTGCACATATCATATCTGCACATTTGGTTGGTGTCCATCGGTCCACGGGCCAGTGGTGGGACACACAGGGATGTTGCTGAACATATATGCATGCAACCCTGTACACTAGCCTCTCAGATGCTCATGTGTCCTGGACGTGAACACCGTACACGCACATGTGGTTGTGGGCTGCCGTCCGTAACCATCTCCTCCTGTGGGTTGCTATCATCCCACACATTCCTTGTATTGTATGTTCAGGCTATGCACCTATGTGGGGCTTGTGGGCATGCAATACGATACTATATGCCTTTGCACCCATCACAGACAATGTCACACAGGTACACCGGCAGCCGTACCGTCACAGCTTGTTGTCAGCACATCACATGTGGTACACACATAACACATCTCCTGTGGGACATGGTCAATTGTACGGGCATGTCCAGCAGTCACATGCCACAGCTACCCCTACATGATGGCTATGCAGGACATGTGTCTGTACAGCTACTGTCACATGTACACGAGCAATGCCCCCTACCTACATCACGTGGTACTACCTGTGGGGTATGTGCGTCTGCATCCATGCTATGGCCATAGATGACAATTGTACATCAATATGTGCAACATACCTCATTGGGGGTTGTCATGTGCACATGTTCCACGTGTCAACGCATTGTTTGTGTCTGTTGGGCGGTCATTGTTGTGCATGGTTTACATGGCTGCCATAGCATACTGTGTGTGATTCCAGGTACTTCATTGGGCTACCAGCATTGTACATTTCCACAGCACATTCCAGCCATCATGTAGCCATCTTAGATGACAGTGGGAGGTGTTCCGCCATGTGCACATATGTCACACAGTACGAGGGTGACTGACACACATTGTCAGGACTGGGTTCTGACTGCTGTGGATGTGTGTAATGGTGTTGACGACCATGACTGTGCCAGATGGTGTCATCTGGATGTGTAACATTCACAACACACACCTACATTCACATAGCAGCACATCGTCCACGACAATGGACATTCCTGCATGAACACTGTGTGCGGTATGTCTGTATGACCACTGCATGTACCACTGGTAGCCACCAGCATGGCTGCCTACAACAGCAGTGTGTATCCTGTGCAAACATGGGTTACACCTGTCACAACACACCTGTGTCAGATGGCCCTGTAGTGGGTGACAGTGCAGTTCCATACATCATGTAACAGTATACATCGTGCACCAGTATGTTGCAGACATGTGAACGGCTGTGCTACTCAACATATGCATGCATGACACATCACCTGGTACACCGTGTCTGCCTTGCCACCTGCTATTGTGACCACCCTGTGATGATATTGTACGGCCCACATGGACTGGGACATGTGATGGCTCAATGGTGAATTAACCCTCCGGGTGTGTGTCTAGCCAGGTGTCCAGTAGCCAGTGGTCTGCACGCAGGGATACTGTACATTGGCCTACTCTGTCACTGGGACTGTTGACTATGGTCATACTGTACTTATGCAGGCATGTGGTGTTTGTCCAGTCTGACAGTCGTGTTCAACCACACTACCGTGGCACACATGCCCTGCGGACATCTGCCTAAGGTGTGCAGCCCACATGTACATCTTCACATGCTATGCTGCCTGTGCAGCAGTGTCACATGTCTGTCTCCGGCAGGGCTGTCACAGGCAGGCACAGCATGCAGTGATGTGTGACAATGCTTACACCCTCCACTGTGCTGTACACAAGCACTGCATACACAGTACGGCACGCATGTCATTTATCTGCAGTGCCTGGGACCTGCCTCCATGCCCTACACAGCACACCTGCCAGTCCAGATTGTACACAGATCATACCTCCCAGGCACATACCTGGACTGCAACACACGCGGGTGGGTGGTTCCCACACCACACAGTGATTTACACACATACTGTATATTCCCGAGACACATTGCATCATAGGTAATCCATGTTCAGATACCCATGTTCGTGACCGCTACACACATTGTGACACGCGACGGTGAATACACTGTACACCACAGGTTACATGCTGGCCGTGTTGGCATACTGTACATTGCACCTGGGACAGTTGCTACTGCCATGTATTGACAGCAACACGCACTTTCCTAGTATGGACTCCCATGTACCCACACATGCTTGGCCATGCAGTACGCATAGCTGGGTGACACATTACATGACACATACCATACCTACACTACCCTCGGCATGCACCATACCTCCATGTGTCTGTGTGCTATGCCTACAGACATCCCCCCTCTGTTTGCTGAACATCCATGCTTCTCAGCCCTGCTAGCCACACCCTAGACACAAGACCATCGCAGCATGCATGGTACATACGCTCTACAGCCGGTACTACCGACATCCACTGACAGAGGTAGTTGATGGCATGGCAGTCGGTTCGATGGACAGTATACGTGACTATGCCAACACATATCACAGTGCACTTCCGCTACATTTACGCACTGGTAGGGACCATGCTATTCCACACATGGTGGTACTGGCCTTTTCACAGACGCCACAGTGGTATTCCTGTTCCATGCACATGTGCTGTATGGGCACATGTGCAGGCTGTTGCACGGTAGTTATGTTCACATGTGTGTGGTGTGTCACTTGACAGTCATGGTGTGTCCTCATGGTGCATCACATACTCCACAGCTAGCTACCTACACATGACTGCCATACATTGCAGTGTGGGCCCTCACGCAGTGTGGTGGTATGTCTCTGCTGTTTGGCTACATCCACATTCAATGCAGCATACAACACTCATGCAGGCATTGCCAACACAGATGTTGCTGGCATCGTGCCTGCCAATGGGGTACCTACCAACAATACACACTCTCACTCACTACAGGGTTCCAATCCATGGCTGGACATTGTATTAACCCTGTGGACACATACATGGTACTGCCATGCACACGTTATGTCCTAGAACACGGTCCCAATGTCACCTCCGATCTCCGTAGTTGTTGTATCCCGCCAACCTGGCTGTTACATGTCTCTGCAGCAGCACACTGCATTGACTGCTAGCCCGTTCATGGACGTTGTGTACCCTGACCACCAAAGTAGCACATCTATCACAGTACACATGGGTGGTACTGCATCGCACGTATGGGGCTGCATTTGTACACCCATGACTGGGCCATTCAGTATGGCACTGGGCCACATCCTCACATACATGCTTCACACACTCATTGACGACCTCCATGCCTTTACTGGCACCCTTGTTGGGCTTCTGTGCGCCACAGCACACCACATCCACATGCTGGCCACCTGTCATACCATTGCATGGGTGGTTGGTGTGGTACAGAGGGTAACAAATCAGACATTATCCGCTCTTTGCCCTTCAGCGCCATTCCACTTTATGGTATTGCCAATGTACGCATCCAGCATCACATTGTACCCTATGTCTCAGGATGTTACGCCATGTGCCTCCTGTACAGGTCACACAGTGGTGCAGGCATATCATGCTAACTACAACATGTCAGGTACGTGTGACATTGCACAGTCCTCAGTCATGTGGCCCCTCATGCTCACTATTTGCTTACATACACTACATGCTGTCACAGAGTATTGTCCATGCCTACATATACCACATCTACATACCTGGCAGCATTCTAGCTCATCCTACTCATATTGCTAACAACCATACAGGTGTCAGTGTGGCAGATATATCATGTAGATATCATTGCATCAGTTACATCACACATAGTGCATACACATCACCTTTGCATAGTGACAGTCATGCACTGTGTATCACATGGATACTGTCCCTATACATGCATATCACATTGTACATGGTTGCTGTACACACACATGCCCCACATGGTGCTGTGGTTGCCATATTCCACTATGGCGTGGGTACACATGTGCAGGGCCACACATTTCTGGACCGTATGTCTAGCTGATACATTGGGTGCCCTTGTACCTGTGCCATACACACATGTACACACGGGCAGTGTTACCATTACACATGTGTGGTGTACCTTACACAATGGATACAACTTTACATGTCTCAGTATAGTCATGCCGTGATGTCTACCCGGCTCAGACAGTTTACATATGCAAATGACAGTCGTGAAACACATCTGTACTCACCTGCATACCACTAACACAGGGGTTTCATCTACTCTGCCATGGGCCATGTTCTCCGCATTACTGATGCATGTAGTACTCCTACATGGCGTTTGCAGTGGGCAGGGTGGGAGGAGCACTCCTGCATGTGTGCACACATGCCACATTGCTCAGCCTGGGCGTCTGTGTGACCTCCACAGACTGGACACACACCGTGCTGTGGGACATAGGTCCTGTGCACATCCCACAGGGACACACTGTGTCACTGGTCATGTGATAGCTCCCTTGCTGGTAGGGTGACACAGACCCATGGTACCACCACAGCGGAAGTACTGTATAGACATACAGTTGACATCCACCTCTGCCGTTCAGTGGACACTACCATGGGCGGGGGTGACACTACTGTGTACATTGCACATGTGTTTACACGGCCCTGCCGGACATCATTGTTGCACACATTGCACCTGCTACGAACGTTTGGACATGGTTACTTGCTGTTCCCTCCATTTTGGGTACCTATTCTGCTACTACTCTGTCCCATATGTGCAGGCCATACATATCCTGTTTATGTACATAACATTAGGCCATCCCTCCATCATGCATGCTATGCCTGTGATACTGTCTATGATTTCTGAACATATCCATCATGACAGCTTTGCATTACACATAATTGACATAGTCACCCCTACTGCGAGGGATACGTGCACGTCGTGCGCACATTCCGTATGACATCGATGGTATATGCCCATACACATGTGTGCTGTGACACTATACATACATGTCCTATCCCCTGCTGTGGCACTTCATTGTTGGATATCCACTGACAGCATCAGCGTGGGTGGTGGCATTGTTCTGTGTTTGAAATCCCTATGGCGGACATTGGGTTATCCCGGCTGTGTACATGTTGTCCCACTGCTGTGCACACGTTGTCCACAGTCGTTGGTATGCTCCGCGGCTTAGCATTACATAACCACCTTTCACCACTCTCTGCCTGATGGACAGGTATCTTTACTTACACACACCGTTCACATACAGTGCAGATTCGTCATACGTATAATGCGTTAGACACCAGTACATCTCGTGGGTTCGACCTACCTTTCCGGCCTTTGCTTCTGTATTCGTCAATATTTTCTTCTAACTCCTTGCTTTCTCTTCACTATGTGTTCGGTATGAACATACGGTTTGAATATCCAGGGAGTCTTCCTTATATTCGTCGTCACCTGAGGCATGTGGGTTCATCACGCCAATAGCTGTTCCTCGGTGTGTACTTATGCGCATATCACCGGTGATCCTCCTCCATTCATACATTATGCGTGAAACTAGGCCATGGTTCATTCCTCGTGTGGGCGTTGGTTATTTGCACTACCTTCGTGGGGATGGTATGTATTGTATCATGTTTGTGTGACTGCATATGCTATGTGTGGTGTCAGGTACATATCGCTGTGGTGTTAGCCGTGGATTGTGTGTGTTGGGTATGGTATTTTGTTCGACATGTGGGTGTCCGTGTCCTGGCAGCGTCTGTCGATGGCGTTGTGCATTTAGATGTGTAACATAGCTGTTATATTCCTGTACACAATGGATGCAGGGAAGCATCAGCTGCTGCTAGTGTTTCCCACGCGGCTTGTTGCGGGTATGCCGCTGTCATTGACTGCCTGTATGTTTTTGCTAGGGTTTCGGCTGGTATCCCTTTGATATGTGCGATGGGGTATATCTGCGGATGTGGGTGGGGTGCGGGTGTGGGTCTTGCATTTATACATACGATATGCTTGTGTGTGTGCTCCATCCCTGCTTGGGGAGCTGCAGGTTACCTGTCTGTTGTTCTGGGAGTGTTTGTTTTGTTGATGTCGTGTGGTGTCGGTATCGCCTGCATGTGTGCTTCCTGCACGTATTCCTCCTTCACATCGGTTATATATCTGCGGATGTTCGTACGTGCCTACTATCCATTGGCATTTTGTCACTTATAGTTACGGTGATTGTGGTCCTGTTCTTGGGACGGCCTGTATGGTACCGGTTGCCTCCTATTCGTGGCGCTTGCTTACTTAACAGTCGTGGAACACACAGCGGTATTCACGGACGGTACGTGGCCATGATCGGTGCCGGGATAACACATGCGTATTTTTGCCGTACATGCCTGATGCTGTGTAACGTTGCCGACGTGTCGTGTTGAGTCTACCATATGGCCGCCATACATGCGGTCATGGTTTGTACATGCGTCCTTTGCATCTCCTGTTGGCTATGGTCCTGTGGTACATTCTGGGACATTTCCGCTTTGCATCGTTTTTACGCCACGCGCCTAGCCACTGAGGAGCTGTCAATACTACTTTGTGGGTACTGCTGTACATACGCCTATGGTTCCTGTACTGTATGCCTACGCATGTTATTCCACTCCGCCTGTGACATGTCACCTACATACACATTTTACAGTGGCACACACATTACACACACACAGCGGAACACACGACAACCTCACCTCACACATACACATATTGCCGCCATAGCTCTCAACCTTCCATTTCCAAAATGCGGAACACACACATTCATAATGTGGAACAATTGGGCAAAATGTGGAACACATACTAATGGCTTACTAACAACTTCAGCTAAGAAGGTCATAGGATGGTTAAAATATGCTGATTTACTCATAAAGAAGAACCTTTAATGAATTAATATGTTTAATTTCTATTTACCAGGATTTCATTTAAATACATTCCTAACAATGAATGTGTGACAGACTATTTCAATGTGGAACTTTGAGGAACTTCGGGGAACATGAACTGTTTTAGACCCCAAATGAGGTACGTTCCTCATAATGACGTACACTTGAGAGGTATGATTGCCGCTTTCACACCGCCGGTTGCACACAGTACCTCGTTGCCCGCGCCGGGCGGCGGTGTACCTCCGCACTCATATCCTATGAATATGACACGCACATATCCCGTTACTGTACCGTGGCCTGGCGATCATCCCGACCCGCAGATATGCATTGATGCAGGTTGACATTTCCATGGCTGGCGTTCCCTGCTCTGCCCACCCTCCCGGATGATCGGGTTGTCGTTCACTATGTTTACTATGTGGAGATTTCGCGTCTTACTTATCTGTAAACTTGCATCCCTGGCCTCCATATTAACCTGTTGTACTTTATTTCTGTGTATGTGTACATATATTTCTACGTGTGTAATGATATCTATTTCCGTATCTGTGTATGCACATAAGTACATATGTAGTCGACTTGCGGCGAAAGTGGCAGCATCTGTCGCCGTCTGCTGTAGAACCGGGCGTCGGTTGATTGGTGTTGCCGTTCCATGCTCTGCTGGCTATTGGGTGTGCAGTGTTTGGGTGGTGCCTATGTTGGAGTCACACATAGGTCCGCCCATACGGTACACATTACGGGCGGACATGTTTGTGTGGCGTCCATTTCACTGTGTGTGCAGGTAAGGAGGTGTCAGTCCATGGGGCCTCACGCTGTCAAAGTATGTGCTATGCGTTCCCTCTTTGCCAGGGCATAGGCATATTGGGTACGCCTCCGTCTACCTACTGGGGCTGGCACAGTGTGTTCATGGCGCTGAACGCCCTGTGCCTGTGCTTGCCTTGGCAGTTGTGGCGGGCTTGGTGGCCCTACACCATTATGTCCCTGCAGCAGCTGTTTCCGCCAGAATCATATTGTGTAGCATACAACATACTATGAATATGTGGGCACATGTGCCTGGAGAGTACTGCAAGGCTCCACCAGATGTATCCAAGCACCGGAACCATGATTTCAACATCCCAAACACACGCTCTATGATTATTCTGGTTTGTGCGTGTGCCTCATTATGGCGTTCTTGCATGTGTGTGTGTGCATTTCTGATGGGTGTCATCATCCACGGCTCCAGTGCGTAGCCAGCATCCCCACAAGGTGACCTTCTGTGATGTCCGTCCTGGTGAATACCTGATACAGCTGTGAGGCATGCCAGATATGGGAGTCGTGGTAGCTTCCAGGGCTGCCAGCACACACATCCATGATAATGCCCTGCGCATTGCACATGACCTGGCAATTGATGGAGGGGTATCCCTTGCGGTTTATGTAGCGTCTACCCTGCTCCCTGGTGGTGACTTGATTTCTATGTGCGTACAGTCTATCGCACCCAGTACCTCCGGTATTGTGCCACACGGTGGAAGTGGCGCATATTGCTAGCCAACTCCTCCTGAGATCTGGGAAGTTTATATACTCATGGGCATGTCGTAACATGGCATCCAGGAACTGGTGTAGTACCCTGGATGCTGATGCCTGTGAGATGCCCATTATATCTCCGGTTGGCCTTTGAAAGGTACCTGTGGCCAGTATTCGCAAGCTCACACATACCTTTGTGTCCACTGGGATGGGCTCCCCTCTGTTGTCTCTTGTTCTCAGGCATGGCCGGCACAGCTCCACTATTTGCTGTAACGTGTCCCTGTCCACCCTGTAGCGCTCTACTATCTCCAGGTCTTGCAGCCCCTGGTAGGTCACCCTTGGTCTGAACACTCTCCTTCTCCTCTGAGGCCTACGGTAGTTGTCGGCACCCCCCTCCACAACTCCATCTGTCTCTGACACATACCGATGCATCACGGCCACGGCGGCACCCAACATATACATATTAAAAGTTCCCCGTGTGTTTACACCCTACGGTGCGGCGTTTGGGAAATCGCTGTGTATTGTGTGCATTCACACTTTATACTGTTGTGCTGTACACCCGGTGATGTCATTGGGTGTGTCTGTGCGACCGTATCTGTGGATTATCTTCCTTGTTTTACCGTTGCAACTGCAACACTGTTGCCTTTGGTGTTACATTGCACTTGCCTGCATTGGCTTAGCTTTGCATCTTACCTTACTGTTTCTGCACGTTGCAACTACTATTGCCTGCAGTGCATCCTGCAGGCACATGGCATATGATGCACTTTGTCTGCCGCCGCCATTATCCTACCTCTGTACTTGCCTGTGCTATTTCGGTTCTTTGCTCTTTGCATTTCTACTACATCCCCTACTATCTTTGCATTCCTATGCCTCCCCTTTCCCGTTTTGCAGGAGTCTGCATGCAGAGTTGTCAGCTGCCGCCATTTGCCCTTCCTGGATTGATTGGTGTTGATTGCTCATTACGGCTCCAATTACACTGCTTCCGCATTTCCTCATAATATCCGCATTACCTTCCTATATCCGTGGTTGTTGACGGGGAGGCCATCACATGACTGGGTTGGGGAACGTAGTCATCCTCGTGCACATACATCTGTGCGCGCATTATGTACTCTCAGCGCATCTATTTCCTCACACGCCAGTCCTGCTGCTGTGATGTGCATTGTACAGCCCATGTTTGCTGGCCATCAATGTGCTTCCTCCTACAGTAGCACACCCCTCTGCGATTGACATGTATTCCATGTAGGCCACTCCTCGGTGTACTACCGCTACGCCGTTTGCTCCATCCTTACCCCGGCGGCGGTTTTGCGATTCACTATTATCTGCCTCATTTGCATGGCATTGACTGCTAATACATGGTTATGGCGCCGAACACTGCCGCCACTCCTTGACAACCCTTGCGCTGGGGTTGAAGCTTTACATACATACTATGGTGTGTGGTGGCTGTGCAGCTGATGTGTATTATACTGCTCTTTTAGGACATTGTCATATTATTTCATTGCTTTGCACCTTCTGTGCACATATCCGGGGGTTCTGCTGTGGTTTCTACATACATACCATTTATGTCATTATTTACATTTTGTGCATGTTTTCTTTGGACATTCTCGGTGCCTTTCGCCATTGGCATATTGCACCTGTATGATACCTGATGTTGACAGCCTTCCGTTACTCCTTGGTCATGTTTGGGTAAATGTAAACCGTTTTTTTTGGTTTACATTGCCGTGCCCTTACGCTACGCCTGCGCCGCCGTGGATTGCTATTTGCCTTCATTTGCATGGTGCAATACCGCACACAGTGTGTTTAGCATACCTACGCCGGGGGCGGCGCAGGTCCGGCACACGGCGGTAGTGCACGTGGAATTTAGTCATACCTGAATCGCTCGGCGGCCATATTTGGCATTATAACGCCAACGCTATGCAGGCGCCTGGCGCAAGGTTCATGAATCCTGGGGATTATTTGAAAATCTGGACAGTTGAGAGGAATTGTGTCATCATTTTGTAGGTAGTGATAGGAAGGAAGAGGAGATGGTGCCATGCTTATTTCTGTCAGTTCTAGCGAAAGCCTCTGGCACTCAGTTGCTAGTTGCTGGCAGGCTTCTTCTCAGCAGGGAGATGAATGTTTTCTTGTTGAAGGAGTGTGGGTTGTGTTCACTTATGCCCTCTGTTAACACTTCTCAAAAGGTGGGTGAGAAGGGTAATCTTCTGGCAATTGTTGGCAGAGGTTTTTCTGGTCATCTGTTCTCAGCTCCAGAACCTGGTGGTGGTTGAGGTCTTGTAGACATTGCATGACTATGTTATCAATGTGCAAAGTCTTACTGTATGAAATTTTGAGATACACGACTAGCAAAAAACAGTCCATCGGGACACTGAACAGAGTACTGGCCACCCAGGCAAGTGACACGTGTAGTTAATTCCATTTGGGCTGGCCTGGCATCTAGCCATTACAAGGTTATACTATATGTCCAGCATGGTGTTTTCTATTCTTTATTTTACCCTCACTTACTCCTTATTCACTGTCAAACAGTCTAACTTACTTTTTGTCCACCATCTGTATGCCTATGTCCACCCTCTCTTCTCAAAACCATTTATAAGCTTACCACCTCTGTCTGTCTTAATCTGTATTGTATGTTTGTATATTTGTCATTGCTACCTGTCGGTCTCCCTCTATGCCATCTTCTGCCTTAATTCACTATGTTTTCCCGTCCTCTTTTTTAAATATTTGAAAATGACCTCTTTCCTTACATTAGTTCCCATCCCACCATTCACATACATGTCCTATCCCCTGCTGTGGCACTTCATTGTTGGATATCCACTGACAGCATCAGCGTGGGTGGTGGCATTGTTCTGTGTTTGAAATCCCTATGGCGGACCTTGGGTTATCCCGGCTGTGTACATGTTGTCCCACTGCTGTGCACACGTTGTCCACAGTCGTTGGTATGCTCCGCGGCTTAGCATTACATAACCACCTTTCACCACTCTCTGCCTGATGGACAGGTATCTTTACTTACACACATCGTTCACATACAGTGCAGATTCGTCATACGTATCATGCGTTACACACCAGTACATCTCGTGGGTTCGACATACCTTTCCGGCCTTTGGTTCTGTATTCGTCAATATTTTCCTCTAACTCCTTGCTTTCTCTTCACTTTGTGTTCGGTATGAACATACGGTTTGAATATCCAGGGAGTCTTCCTTTTATTCGTCGTCACCTGAGGCATGTGGGTTCATCACGCCAATAGCTGTTCCTCGGTGTGTACTTATGCGCATATCACCGGTGATCCTCCTCCATTCGTACGTTACGCGCGAAACTAGGCCATGGTTCATTCCTCGTGTGGGCGTTGGTTATTTGCACTACCTTCGTGGGGATGGTATGTATTGTATCATGTTTGTGTGGTGTCAGGTACATATCGCTGTGGTGTTAGCCGTGGATTGTGTGTGTTGGGTATGGTATTTCGTTCGACATGTGGGTGTCCGTGTCCTGGCAGCGTCTGTCGATGGCGTTGTGCATTTAGATGTGTAACATAGCTGTTATATTCCTGTACACAACGGATGCAGGGAAGCATCAGCTGCTGCTAGTGTTTCCCACCCGGCTTGTTGCGGGTATGCCGCTGTCATTGACTGCCTGTATGTTTTTGCTACGGTTTCGGCTGGTATCCCTTTGATATGTGCGATGGGGTATATCTGCGGATGTGGGTGACGGGTACGGGTGGGTCTTGCATTTATACATACGATATGCTTGTGTGTGTGCTCCATCCCTGCTTGGGGAGCTGCAGGTTACCTGTCTGTTGTTCTGGGAGTGTTTGTTTTGTTGATGTCGTGTGGTGTCGGTATCGCCTGCATGTGTGTTTCCTGCACGTATTCCTCCTTCACATCGGTTATATATCTGCGGATGTTCGTACGTGCCTACTATCCATTGGCATTTTGTCACTTATAGTTACGGTGATTGTGGTCCTGTTCTTGGGACGGCCTGTATGCTACCGGTTGCCTCCTATTCGTGTGGCGCTTGCTTACTTAACAGTCGTGGAACACACAGCGGTATTTACGGGACGGTACGTGGCCATGATCGGTGCCGGGATAACACATGCGTATTTTTGCCGTACATGCCTGATGCTGTGTAACGTTGCCGACGTGTCGTGTTGAGTCTACCATATGGCCGCCATACATGCGGTCATGGTTTGTACATGCGTCCTTTGCATCTCCTGTTGGCTATGGTCCTGTGGTACATTCTGGGACATTTCCGCTTTGCATCGTTTTACATCGCCACGCGCCTAGCCACTGAGGAGCTGTCAATACTACTTTGTGGGTACTGCTGTACATACGCCTATGGTTCCTGTACTGTATGCCTACGCATGTTATTCCACTCCGCCTGTGACATGTCACCTACATACACATTTTACAGTGGCACACATTACACACACACAGCGGAACACACGACAACCTCACCTCACACATACACATATTGCCGCCATAGCTCTCAACCTTCCATTTCCAAAATGCGGAACACACACATTCATAATGTTTGTACAATTGGGCAAAATGTGGAACACATACTAATGGCTTACTAACAACTTCAGCTAAGAAGGTCATAGGATGGTTAAAATATGCTGATTTACTCATAAAGAAGAACCTTTAATGAATTAATATGTTTAATTTCTATTTACCAGGATTTCATTTAAATACATTCCTAACAATGAATGTGTGACAGACTATTTCAATGTGGAACTTTGAGGAACTTCGGGGAACATGAACTGTTTTAGACCCCAAATGAGGTACGTTCCTCATAATGACGTACACTTGAGAGGTATGATTGCCGCTTTCGCACCGACGGTTGCACACAGTACCTACGTTGCCCACATCGCCGGCGGCGGTGTGTACCTCCGCACTCATATCCTATGAATATGACACGCACATATCCCGTTACTGTACCGTGGCCTGGCGATCATCCCGACCCGCAGATATGCATTGATGCAGGTTGACATTTCCATGGCTGGCGTTCCCTGCTCTGCCCACCCTCCCGGATGATCGGGTTGTCGTTCACTATGTTTACTATGTGGAGATTTCGCGTCTTACTTATCTGTAAACTTGCATCCCTGGCCTCCATATTAACCTGTTGTACTTTATTTCTGTGTACATATATTTCTACGTGTGTAATGATATCTATTTCTGTATCTGTGTATGCACATAAGTACATATGCAGTCGACTTGCGGCGAAAGTGGCAGCATACGGCTACGCCGTCTGCTGTAGAACCGGCGTGCGGTTGAGGTGTTGGCATTCCATGCTCTGCTGGCTATTGGGTGTGCAGTGTTTGGGTGGTGCCTTTGTTGGAGTCACACATAGGTCCGCCCATACGGTACACATTACGGGCGGACATGTTTGTGTGGCGTCCATTTCACTGTGTGTGCAGGTAAGGAGGTGTCAGTCCATGGGGCCTACGCTGTCAAAGTATGTGCTATGCGTTCCCTCTTTGCCAGGGCGTAGGCATATTGGGTACGCCTCTGTCTACCTACTGGGGCTGGCACAGTGTGTTCATGGCGCTGAACGCCCTGTGCCTGTGCTTGCCTTGGCAGTTGTGGCGGGCTTGGTGGCCCTACACCATTATGTCCCTGCAGCAGCTGTTTCCGCAGAATCATATTGTGTAGCATACAACATACTATGAATATATGGGCACATGTGCCTGGAGAGTACTGCAAGGCTCCACCAGATGTATCCAAGCACCGGAACCATGATTTCAACATCCCAAACACACGCTCTATGATTATTCTAGTTTGTGCGTGTGCCTCATTATGGCGTTCTTGCATGTGTGTGTGTGCATTTCTGATGGGTGTCATCATCCACGGCTCCAGTGCGTAGCCAGCATCCCCCACAAGGTGACCTTGTGTGATGTCTCCCCTGGTGAAAACCTGATACAGCTGTGAGGCATGCCAGATATGGGAGTCGTGGTAGCTTCCAGGGCTGCCAGCACACACATCCATGATAACGCCCTGCGCATTGCACATGACCTGGCAATTGATGGAGGGGTATCCCTTGCGGTTTATGTAGCGTCTACCCTGCTCCCCGGGTGGTGACTTGATTTCTATGTGCGTACAGTCTATCGCACCCAGTACCTCCGTGTATTGTGCCACACGGTGGAAGTGGCGCATATTGCTAGCCAACTCCTCCTGAGATCTGGGGAAGTTTATATACTCATGGGCATGTCGTAACATGGCATCCAGGAACTGGTGTAGTACCCTGGATGCTGATGCCTGTGAGATGCCCATTATATCTCCGGTTGGCCTTTGAAAGGTACCTGTGGCCAGTATTCGCAAGCTCACACATACCTTTGTGTCCACTGGGATGGGCTCCCCTCTGTTGTCTCTTGTTCTCAGGCATGGCCGGCACAGCTCCACTATTTGCTGTAACGTGTCCCTGTCCACCCTGTAGCGCTCTACTATCTCCAGGTCTTGCAGCCCTGGTAGGTCACCCTTGGTCTGAACACTCTCCTTCTCCTCTGAGGCCTACGGTAGTTGTCGGCACCCTCCACAACTCCATCTGTCTCTGACACATACCGATGCATCACGCCACGGCGGCACCCAACATATACATATTAAAAGTTCCCGTGTGTTTACACCCTACGGTGCGGCGTTTGGGAAATCAAGGCTGTGTATTGTGTGCATTCACACTTTATACTGTTGTGCTGTACACACGGTGATGTCATATGGAGTGTCTGAGCGTCCGTATATGTGGATTATCTTCCTTGTTTTACCGCTGCAACTGCAACACTGTTGCCTTTGGTGTTACATTGCACTTGCCTGCATTGGCTTAGCTTTGCATCTTACCTTACTGTTTCTGCATCGCTGTAACTACTATTGCCTGCAGTGCATCCTGCAGGCACATGGCATATGATGCACTATGTCTGCCGCCGTTATCCTACCTCTGTACTTGCCTGTGCTATTTCGGTTCTTTGCTCTTTGCATTTCTACTACATCCCCTACTATCTTTGCATTCCTATGCCTCCCCTTTCCCGTTTTGCAGGAGTCTGCATGCAGAGTTGTCAGCTGCCGCGTTTGCCCTTCCTGGATTGATTGGTGTTGATTGCTCATTACGGCTCCAATTACACTGCTTCCGCATTTCCTCATAATCTCCGCATTACCTTCCTATATCCGTGGTTGTTGACGGGGAGGCCGTCACATGACTGGGTTGGGGAACGAGTCATCCTCGTGCACATGCATCTGTGCGCGCATTATGTACTCTCAGCGCATCTATTTCCTCACACGCCGGTCCTGCTGCTGTGATGTGCATTGTACAGCCCATGTTTGCTGGCCTCCAATGTGCTTCCTCCTACAGTAGCACACCCCTCTGCGATTGACATGTATTCCGTAGGCCACTCCTCGGTGTACTACCGCTCGCCGTTGCTCCATCCTTACCCGCGGCGGTTTTGTGATTCACTATTATCTGCCTCATTTGCATGGCATTGACTGCTAATACATGGTTACGGCGCCGAACACTGCCGCCACTCCTTGACAACCCTTGCGCTGGGGTTGAAGCTTTACATACATACTATGGTGTGTGGTGGCTGTGCAGCTGATGTGTATTATACTGCTCTTTTAGGACATTGTCATATTATTTCATTGCTTTGCACCTTCTGTGCACATATCCGGTGGTTCTGCTGTGGTTTCTACGCATACCATTTATGTCATTATTTACATTTTGTGCATGTTTTCTTTGGACATTCTCGGTGCCTTTCGCCATTGGCATATTGCACCTGTATGATACCTGACGTTGACAGCCTTCCGTTACTCCTTGGTCATGTTTGGGTAAATGTAAACCGTTTTTTTTGGTTTACATTGCCGCGTCTTACGCTTACGCCTTCGCGCCACTTCGTGGATTGCTATTTGCCTTCATTTGCATGGTGCAATACCGCACACAGTGTGTTTAGCATAACTACGCCGGGCGGCGAGGGTCCGCGCATCGGTAGTGCACGTGGAATTGATTCATACCTGAATCGCTCGGCGGCCATATTTGGCGTTATAACACCAACGCTATGCGGGCGCCTGGCGCAAGGTTCATGAATCCCGGGGATTATTTGAAAATCTGGACAGTTGAGAGGAATTGTGTCATCATTTTGTAGGTAGTGATAGGAAGGAAGAGGAGATGGTGCCATGCTTATTTCTGTCAGTTCTAGCGAAAGCCTCTGGCACTCAGTTGCTAGTTGCTGGCAGGCTTCTTCTCAGCAGGGAGATGAATGTTTTCTTGTTGAAGGAGTGTGGGTTGTGTTCACTTATGCCCTCTGTTAACACTTCTCAAAAGGTGGGTGAGAAGGGTAATCTTCTGGCAATTGTTGGCAGAGGTTTTTCTGGTCATCTGTTCTCAGCTCCAGAACCTGGTGGTGGTTGAGGTCTTGTAGACATTGCATGACTATGTTATCAATGTGCAAAGTCTTACTGTATGAAATTTTGAGATACACGACTAGCAAAAAACAGTCCATCGGGACACTGAACAGAGTACTGGCCACCCAGGCAAGTGACACGTGTAGTTAATTCCATTTGGGCTGGCCTGGCATCTAGCCATTACAAGGTTATACTATATGTCCAGCATGGTGTTTTCTATTCTTTATTTTACCCTCACTTACTCCTTATTCACTGTCAAACAGTCTAATTTACTTTTTGTCCACCATCTGTATGCCTATGTCCACCCTCTCTTCTCAAAACCATTTATAAGCTTACCACCTCTGTCTGTCTTAATCTGTATTGTATGTTTGTATATTTGTCCTTGCTACCTGTCGGTCTCCCTCTATACCATCTTCTGCCTTCATTCACTATGTTTTCCCATCCTCTTTTTTAAATATTTGAAAATGACCTCTTTCCTTACATTAGTTCCCATCCCACCATTCACATCATACGGTTACTCTTGTGTGTTTCCCTATACTTGTTGTTGCCCACTTCTTATTTGTGTATACCCATTCCCTCTCCATTTATAGGCTCATATGTGTATAGTAGGCAGTTGACTACTAGGGCCCTAATAAGCCTAGTGCTACAACTCAAATGTGACACACAAATCTGATTTATATAGGGTGGTGACTAATTTACTGCCTCTGTCCATGAAAACATAAGTGCCACACCAGGGTGAATTTCTAATTACCCATGCATTGGTCCAAGCTCTGCTTCAAATGGATGGGGGAGTCTATTCGACAGAATGAGAATTCTCTCAGAAACATATCTGTTTCTCCAACATGTCCTATTTATGTCACAAGCAAATCTAAGGTGTATCATTTTGATTGTTCTAATGCTTTTTGCTTTGCTGTTGTACAAAAGGTTCAATAGAACAATTTCCAGGGATGCCTTGTATGCTACGTAAAGACCACCTATCGGAAGTCTGTATGATACTGAGTAAAGAGGCAGGGCAATATATATTTCATTGATGCATGCCGTGATTTTAACTACCATTGTAGTGTGACACAACTTCAATACGTTTGCATATATGTTCTTAATAAAAGCAATAACATTTACGATTGTTAATGAAAAAAAATCCTCTTCATATATTATCATCTACTACAACTGCATGACATCTTCTATTTTTTTTTTCAAGTTAAAGCCTATAAATCATTGGATCAATGTGGAAATTACAGTGCAAAACTTTACCATATGTTAAAGGGAATAATATTTTTATAGAATAGAATTTGCAATATAACTATCCAGTTGGAGTATAAATGTGCAAGTACATATGTGTGTTTGTGTGTGTATATATATATATATATATATATATATATATATGTTTTTGTGTGTGTGTGTGTGTGAGTGTGTGTGTGTGTGTGTGTGTGTGTGTGTGTGTGTGTGTGTGCACATTGCAATACACTGATTTCTCATTCAGAATTTGTTCCTTATCATGCCTGCTGCTCACCAAGGTAGACTTACAGCTTCCCCATAACACTGATTTGTATAAAGTAGGTAACAGGAAATGAATGACTCTGTGAAAAATTATTTGTTTTTATATTTTTCCCTCTCCTTTAGGTAATATGTTTATCAGTCTGTCTGCAGAAGATGTCATTGGTGGTGTTTACCTATACCCTTTGCTTATCAAATCCATCTTATAAAACCAGTGGCAGTTTGAAGAAATTCAGTGCCAGACTGTGCATCTATTTTTTTCATGGTTTGAGATTCAATGTATTTGTTTACAACATTAGCAATTAATTGCTGCTGCTGCATTTGCCATGGAATGAAATATGAGAAGATGTTCACCATGAGGAACACAAGCTGCTCTATATTCCTAACATGGATGATTAGCTTTATTTTAATTTTACCTGAGTGGGATCTTTGCAATACAATCCACAAATATACGTTTGCACATTCTTGTTCATTGAAAATGAAGTATTAACATTCTGTGCTAACAGTCATCTTATTTTTCCAATAACAGTTGCAATCTTTTACTATGTGAGTATATGGATTATGGTCATACAGGTCAAATACAGACTTAAAAAGACAGCAAGCAAACTAAACAACCTTCAGATAAGAGGAACATTTTGACAATCTTTGTTATTTTTGTACTTTTTGCAGTTTGCTGGTCTCCATTCAGCATTCCTGCTTTGAGTGCTGGTTTCAGCTTAAAGAAAAAACATTAAAGTTTCTACACTGGTTACCTGCAATTGGCTGCTTTAGCCCACACATCACCAGCTGCCTTAATGGTATTGCTTACAGTTTTTATAATAAGAATTTTTTGCAGGATTTCAGATGTATACTGTGGTCTTTGTTAACATTTATAACAGACAAAACATGAAGGGAAAACACAGCAGGAAATCACATGCCATACTAAATGTTCTACATTACAAACGATAAATACACTTTCTAAAAACATATTCTAAATGTGAAATAAAGTGGAAACACGTTATATAAAAACAGTTCAACATTTCTTAATTGTCCTCAGGTGTAAAATAATTGTACAACATATGACATCAAATTTGTATGGCAAATGTGTTTTAACTACTAGTCTCAGTACTTACACCTGTAACAAAAAGAAACAAAATCTATATACTCATGTGGAAAAGAACACTGCACACTAATGTTTCCATTAATTAAACAACTGCCATGCTTAGTATGTTAAATCTGATACAAACACATAAATGCATACTGAATTTATTGTTCATAGCAAAAGTGTTTTAGACTCGTCCTGAAAATGTTTCCCTTGACAATGTAAAATACATAAATAAACAACAATAAATCCTGTATTCTATTGTTTGATTTCCTTAGCCTTCACTTACCCATTCTGTAGCTATGAGCAAGTCACTTAAACAAATGGTGCTTCTGGGAAATCGGCTTAGGCTCCTCAAATGTTTCCTGAGCCACATCTATAGCAGCTAACAATAAACGTACCTCTTTGTGGAATCCTGATCATGTTGCTAATTTATATTTAAAAAATTTACAATCTATATTGTTTTAATTTGGCAATAAAAATGTAGAATCCATAAATGAACTACACTGGTGTCATCTGTTCTTTATCTATCCACTGTGATTATTCCCTAAATCATACAGGAATATCTACCGCACGTGTGTACCTCAATTTCTAGATGCTTACACATGTTGCATGGAAGCTGAGATGAATGAGCTATTGAAAATGAGTCAATCAGTCAACCAGTCACTATGTATTACCATTCTACTAATGAAATATTAGAAGAAAGATATTTTCCAGCAAGCATGACTGCAGAAGTCAATGCAGATTCAGTAACATTGTATACAATCCATGCCGTAACAAATGGCAATAAAATTAAGATAACATTTATACAATTAGAAGAGATTGACCTATGTTGGTGTCTCTTGTTCTCTTTTGCTAGGACACCCTGCCCCTTTCCTCAGAGGGAAAACAACAAATACTGTGTTAGAGATTGATGCTATTCTAATAACAATAATAAACACCAATAAATAACCATGATACTGATAATAAATAACTTTGAGCATAACCATAAACCAATAAACAAGAAATGGTAACCACCAAATACCACTGCTCACTAGCTACTTATAAACTTTACAGTTTTGTAGGAGAGTGCCACTGCTCACCTGCTCATAGCCACCGATGAGCATCATGCCTCACACTCAATGAAATTCTATAGAGCACTGAATCACATTCCACTCAATCACACACATCTGAAAGCTCCCCAGGAAAGGGAAGGTGAATAATGTCAGACTTATCCTAACCTCCATTACCAAGTTGATTCACAGCAGTCTGTTCCCCATTATCATCCCTACCCTTAACTAGATCTCAAATCTTGCAGCAATGTCTTTTAATAGCAGTGCCATGCGGACATTAAATAAATCCAAACGTACTTTGCTAAGATGAATGTCATCAACCCTGTACCAACTAGGTCCTTATCCCTAAAGTCCCAGTGATCCAGAACTAAATACCAAAAGATGTTGCCATTCAACTCAGTCAGTAACTTATAAAATACTTCACAATCTCAACTGCTGACAGCTTCGGCAACCATTTCAAAACTAACCTTGGAATAACAGCCGGCCAATCAATTTAACTTCCCAGAACATCTGCTTTAACAAAACCAGATCCCTTAAGGTCCATGCTAGCTGTGTTCTTCTGAGTTCAACCCCAAGTCATTCTCACCCAAATGTACTAAAATAACTTAGGGATACCCACCAAAGAAATAATGTTCCTCTCAACAACATGCATTGACAACAACCACTGCATTCCCCTCTCACCTTTCCATGTAACCCTCCATTTTATGTTATTCAGGTCTATAAAACAAGCCACTCAAATGACATACTTCAAAAACTAAATATACCACCAATGTAACTAATATCACATACTCTGTCAATGAATTAGAAGCCATGGACAAACCCCTCAAAACCGGCTACATCATCTGTCTACCAATAGCCAAATGCATATAATGACAGGTAGACCTCTCTAATGTTCCTAACCTATAATTATTCTATTAACAATTGAGTGCTTAGTCATGTTCCACCTGTCTAAAAACCTAACTACAACTCAATAAGCTGCTAACTGCACTTTCACTGAACTAACTTTTTCACCAAGTATGTACCTTCACAGTAAATACTTCAAAGCAGACCCAATGACCCACACCTCTTTCTCACCAGATATTTATTTATAAAAAAAGAAAATTCTCTCCCAGCAGAAGTCTTTGAGCTAGCCCGTGCTTGCTGCACCGACAAACCAACCAACCAACTACAGCATACCAATTTCCCAAAATCTCCTCTGGATGTGTTACTGGCTTGCCACCACTTCTTGTGTTACCACTTTGAATCTGTGAAACTGAAATGAAATCACAGTCAACTTACCTTTTAAGTGCTCAGCCATTAAAATCAAGTTTATACATATACAATGCATTGTTAACTTTATAATCAACTACACCACAATAGACTTAGATGACATGGTAGCTATGGCATGAGCAACTAAAATGTTGTCTGAATGCTCCTCCAGCTGCCTATTACACAATTCCTGACTACAAACCACTACTGCAGTCCAAATCAAAATCATTTTCAAAAACATAATGTTCTTCTTCAAATCCCCTGACCATTGCTCAGGCTAATTGGCTGAAAACCATCTACGTTGAAAATATACCCCCACGTCCAGATCAAAAGCCACATCAATGTATAACTGAAGGTAGTCCGATGATATCCAATGAACTTGCCACTTCATTACACCATTAAAATTCTGCAAAATGACTTAAACACTTACATCTTCTTTAACAGACTTGCTAAATCTCAGCCTAAGATGTTTCATAAACCTGCCACTTAGCGAGTTTACTATACTCCTGGAAAGAGCTCTACCAGGTTCTACCACTCTGCAAGCAAAAATTAGCAATCCTAAAAGCTCCATTGCTTTTCCTACCTGGACTTTCAAATAAACAAGCCATATTTGAATCTTACCCTTCAATTTCACCAAGTTGTCCTGTGGAAGCTTAAATAAACTTTTCTCCATATCCACATCAATCTGCATGAAAACCTTCACTGGCCTTCCTGCATATCCTTTGCTAGAGGGATACACAGTTCTTCACAAATTTTCACAAAACTATGCAATGCCGCTACTACTCCCTCTTTCCCTAGCAAAAACTATCCAAACAGTAACCTGCCTTACATCCCAGATTATCTTGCTTCGAAGTCAACTGGATTCGCTTTATATCCTCAAAATACAGAAATATCGAATTTCAGTATTTTGAAGCTGTAAAGTCTAATGTTTAAAACCACAAAAACACAGAACCCCGAAATTCAAAATCTCGCACACCGGAGATTTTGAATTTCGCACCTCTAATGCACACACACACACACACACACACACACACACACACACACACACACACACACACACACACACACACACACAAATGCAAGCTCTCTACTACTTAAACTCAGGGGGGCAAGCACCCCTGCACCCCCATAGCCCCCTACTTATATATTCTAATTCCGAGGTTGCACTACACACAAACACACACACACCACCACCACACAAGCTATATTCGGCTTGCACACACACATAACAGCAACAAAACACACACCACAGCCCCTACACAAAACTCTTACACACACACACTTACCTGAATCTATAACCACAGCGGAACCTCAGAAGCGCGAAATTAAAAACCTCTGGTATTCGTGGTTTTGAATTTTACGCTTCTGAACTTTTGCTCTTGTCAGGATTCTACTTTATGGGCTCAAAATAATGAATTTCAAAATTTCGGTATTTCAAGCTCTTAAAGTGAATCCAAAGTCAACTGTATTGCTGAACTGAAGTTTTCAAAAGTAGCACAAACACCACAGTACATCCGCAGTGCAATTTCAAAATAAAACTTCTGCTGCAGAGTTCTGCCTAATTTGGGCCAACTATGGTCTCTCATAGGCAAGAGATGACAAGCTGATTCAATATCCAGCACAACCATCCATTGTTTAAAGAAAGACCTTATATTCTCAATCTCATCAATAGTCATACTGAAACCTGACCAAACCCCTGTCAGTATGATTACTCACTGACTCCCCATCTGGAAAGTATAAATAGTGAATTACAGAAAATTTCTCTGGTTTCTTTTTAGGTACTAGCCCTAAAGGTGACATCCAGTACAAACCAAACAGAAAGACCCAAATGGGCAAATACATAACCTTTAGCAGTCTTTTTTGCTAACAAACTCTGGATCACCCCTTCTCTAACTCTAACCACTTCAAATTATTAAATACCTTGTTAATACCCTCCACTGTTGACTAAATAAATAAAAAATAAAAAAAAATAATAAAACATCTTTCCACGAACTCCTTTGCTACTCTCTGGTCTGACCAATGTTGTATACAAGCTCTCAACATCCCAAGCAGAGAGTGACTTTGCCACTCTGCCAAGTCCACCAAGAAAGGTCACCAGACTTATAGTTCCCATAATACTCATGCATCCCCTCCTATTTAATTCCCTCACTCCACTTAACCTGCTTACTATACCTCATCTAACTCTCAAACCCCCCCCCACCACACACACGCACACACACACACACACACACACACACACACACACACACACACACACACACACACACACACACACACACACACACACACACACACACACACACACACGCGCACACACACAGCAACTCCCATTTTGCCCCTTCTGGTCCACCTGTCACATGAGAAAAAAAAAACAAAAAAACAAATTCCATTCCTTTTGCAAACATCCCACTCCACTATATGTCCCTCACAGTAAGAACAAGAATGAATAAACCTACATACTGGCTAAACATACCTCCCAGTGTTAAATGTCCATCAAACTATCAAACTATCCATAGCCACATTATAGAACACTTTAGTATTACCAACTTATCAATCATAGCTGATATGGGCAGTTTGTATAAAGGTTAAGTTTGCAGACCATAACTGCTGTGGTAGAGGGATTGAATCCCACAGTCCCTGCTCGTTTGTTGCATATATTTCTGAGCTTCATTTTACAATTGTAATGGCTTTCTGCAGTATTTTGACATTATAGATTGTGTTCTACCTATTTTTACTTGGCTTAATGTGAAAGTGTTTTTTTGGTGGGTGTGTGTGTACACTTTCTTGCGGGGTGGTTTTATTTCTCTCAACTTTTGAATTCAGTGTTTAGAGGAGGTTCCATGGTTCTGAAGAAGTCTATGTTTGGATAGAAGTGTTTAACTGTGAATTGCAGTAGTTTTACCAATAAAGGATTGTTTCTTTCTACAACAACTGTGAATTGGAGTGGTTTCTACCATTGTTGGATTCATTTGCTGTGGTCTTTGGATTTCTGGTCAGTTGTTTATTCATATCCATTTATCTATCTATAGCTGACAAAGCAAAACTATTTTGTCTCTCTTTTACAACTTCTGTATAAGGGAATAACATTTTTTATCACACCAGAGTGCTGATTTATTTTTTTTTACATGAAATACATTTTTTAGACACCTGGTATATGGTAGTATTCTGTGCAATATTTTTGGATAGGTACATATATATATATATATATATATATATATATATATATATATATATATATATATACACACACACACACACACACACACACACACACAAACACACAGACACACAATGTGTGTGTGTGTGTGTGTGTGTGTGTGTGTGTGTGTGTGTGTGTGTGTGTGTGTGTGTGTGTGTGTGTGTATTATATATATATTATACCTTATATTATATTGTATGCCCCCTACTTTTCCAACCTTATGAACAACTCCCATCCATAACCTAAACCCAACTAGCAAACACCCTGACCAGCTAGAATGTGAATGTAAAATTGCTTTGCATGTCTTTCCTTTCTCTCTTTTTATTTTATTTTTAATTAATGTTTTAATTTATATTTTTTTATTTTTATATAACTACCAAATTATCTTGCACTTCCCTTCTATATATACATGTTTTGGCTATCCAAAAATCCCTTTACATGGCTTAACCAAAACTGACTAGCCCCCAGGCTTGAACATTGCACCTCTTGTACCAAAATCAAAAAGTTAGCAGCAGGAGGAGCAATGGCTACATATTAAAAACCTTGACAGTAAAATCAGGTATGCATTTCTAACCAGAGTTAAATGTCTTAACACTGCACCTCAAAACAGGATAAGCATTTTGAAGTGAAGGGCAAGCACTTGCAATACTATGTTTGCTTTAAGAACTACTTAAATTAAATGAAAACTGGCTAGGTCAAACCACATATATTTATTTTTAATCATTCATTCCCATAACTTCCAGATGTTACCTTTGACTTTGCACAGCGATGCGGCTGAAAGAAATGGCCCAGATTCAATTTGTTTTCATATAATTAGCATTCCTGCAAGTAAAAATACTAAAAGGACAAAAATCCATCAAATAAACATGTTTTTCACAACAGAGCATGATATATGTCCCAACAGGCAAGAAAACAAAGTTTTATAGGTTCATAGGTTCATAGGTAAGGACTAGCCTAGCAACCCCTTTGGGCCATTTTAAGCCTAGTCAGTTTCCTTTTTGTGCTTGAAAATGAACAAGGATGAACTTTGTTTTATGTGGATAGGAAGCCTTTTCCATAGAAGTGGTATTCTCTGTGAAATAAATCTTTCCATTCAAATTGTTCTATTTATGATGAAGAAAGAGGCTTAGATCCTAAGACAGAGTGATATGAAGTAAATTTGTCTGTAATGGGTAGGAGGATGCCTTGTATGCCAGACACAGGTCACCTCTTAGCAGTCTGTAGGACTACCATACATATACCAAGTATAGTGAGATGGCTTTGATCCAGTCCATGCAAAAAATGCTGTTTATGCTTTGTATTCTTTTAGTAAGGTATCTCTTTGGGTGTTTCAGTTGTTGCATGTGTCTGGACAGATACATGATAAAGGGGGATTGTATTCAATGATTGGCCTAATGAGGGCCGAGGAAAGTGGGAGAATGACATTCCTAGATCTAGACACAATCTCTTTGTTTATAAGCTGTGCAGTATAGAAGGACTTTCTTACAATAACAGACACATGTTGGTCAAATGTTAGATCACTGCTCACAAAAGTTGCCCAATCCCCATTAACTGGATCAATTTTTGGTGGGATATGGTCAATGCGGTATTTCCCTGTGGTAGGTGACTTCTTAAAGGACACGATAATGCATGTTTTGGCATTTAGTTTCAGATCCAGGCTGGCTAAGTCATTTAGGAATACAATGACTGAGCCTAGCTTACAGTCATCTGCAAACTTAGTCAGTCAAAGCCCTTATCTATTAGCTTTTACTTCAGAAAAGTACATGCCATGCCAGATAAGAGAGATGCTAGCAAAGAAACCTGGAGGACTTCACTGATGACTGGTCTCTTTCTGGAAGTAACTTCCTGTATTTTGATTATCTGTGTCATGTATTTCAGCCAGTTGACAATCCAGTGGAAGATATAGGGGTTTATTTCCAGTTTATTTAGCTTTTCTAACATACCCAAGTGGTTAATTGTGTCAAAAGCTTTGGCAAGGTTGAGGCGTGTACCATTTTTTTTTTATCTGCTGCTTTGGTGACCTTTTCAAATAAAATTCCACCAGGATGAGTAAGCATGACCTGCCCTTGATGAATTCAAACTGAGACTAGTCCAGTGTTTAGAGTTTCATTATGTCCTGATGGATTAATTCCATGATAAGTTTTTCCACCACTTTGCATATGCAGCTAGTCAGATGTATGAGACTGTAATTGCCTGTGTTTGTGGAAGGTACTCCCATATGCAGGGGACATGGCTGCAGCTGTTCTCCATTCGCTTGGATCAAAAGCTGTATGGAGGCTGACACTGAACAGTGCTGTTAACGATGTGGTTTATGCTATTTAATCTACATCTATGGATACTATTGGGACCCATCAATGAAGTAGTTTTATTTTTTCATAGCAATTTTAGGACTTGGTCTTGTGTAATAGCTGGAGGTGAAGAAGTTTTAGGTATATCTTGAGAAACAGATGGAGGGGAGACAGGGGTAAAGTTAGAGCTAAATTTATTGGCTAGTAGGTTGGCTATATCTTCGGCATCTGTGTAGATAACATAATTCACAATCAGCTCAGTGCGTTGTTACATTGTGGTTTTAAGATTATGATCATAACTAAAATGCCTTGTGATTGTCTTTAGTTTGGGTAGTTATTTTAGCTTAAAACATGGTTTTGGTGGATTTTTTTCTAAGATCCTGTGTAGTTTGTTTATTTCAGTGACAAGGTCTCTAACATTATGGGAATCACTCATTGCTTTTGGTCAAAATTCTTTTCCTTCTATTATAAAGCTTGTTGATATTATGATTCCAACATGTGGGCTTGTGGTTTACCCTGCACTTGTTCCAATGGAGCACAGCTGCATCTATACAGCTGTTTACATTGCAGTATAGTGTGGTGGTGTACATTTTTGAGCATTCAGTGGAGTGAAATGGGTTTGGTGGTCATTTTATGCTTGCCATTCTATCACTTAGGATTAGGTAGTTTGTCTTAAAGAAATTTCTATGATACCTTGGATGGAAGGGATCCCTGGTTTCAGTTTTATTTTGAAGGGGACTACTTTATGGTCAGACCTAGCAAGTGATGGTATGCAAGGGGTGGATCAAGATGCACCTATATTAGTAAGGACAAGATCCAAAATGTTATTCCCCCTAGTGAGTACTCTGACTAATTTTTCCAGGGCATTTCTATTGATAAATTCCAGGAATCTCTGTGTTTGTGCTCCAATGGTGGTGTAAGTTTCACACTCAATAGTTGGATAGTTTATATCACCTAAGAAAATGGCATTGGGTTTAATACTGAATGATTCTAGATCCTGTAGATAGGCATTGTGGCTTTCTTTTGTTATAGAGGGAGCTCCTTCGCTAGCTAATGCATGATAGGGGACATTTCTGGTGGTTATCTGGACATGAAGAAGCTCTAGAGCATTATGTTGCTTTACCAGCCTTGACGTGAATCTCTTCTGGATGTAGATTGATACACCTCCACTTTTTTCCTGTACTGTACTGTAGCGGGTGTAAGCATGAGGAAGGTGTTATAGCTCTGCACAATCAGAGTGCTCTCCACTATTTTAAACCATGCCTCAATCACTATATACAAGTCAATGTCTTTCTGGGTGGGATGGACCTGTAGGGACTGGAGCTTGCTGGTAAGGCAAGTAGCATTGATCAGTAACACTTTCATATTTTCCTTTGCTTGTTTTGTTATGGTGGTAGATTTATCGTGTTGGCCTTGTTTAAAAAAGCACTATGAAGGGTGGACAATGTCTTTGCTAGTAATCCAAACCCCATATGGGACAGTTGCAGGCTGTCTATGATGAAGCAGCTTGGTTTGTTGACCATATCCTCCCAGGCTGACAAATATTGCACCCCTTTTGAAGACACCAAGAACTAAACTAATTATTCAAGTCAATTACTTTTTGCTCAAATCATGGCATCATCCTTGCTAAAGGTAGAATTCTGCTCAATGCTATACTCATAATACTCATATAATCGAGGGAGGTATACCTCACATCATTGAAAATGGCATGAACTATGACCAATTCATACTGGTACATTTTCAAGAACTTGAGTGCATGTGTGGTCTGAAAGATCTTGGGACCAGACAAGCAACTAACCATCACTCTTTCCTTGCTCAGCCTGGTATGAGACACATCTATGTGTCTTGCAATGGAGTCATCTATCATAGAAATGTTTGGTTAGGTTGAAGCCTGCCTCATGGGCTCAGCATCTGAGACTTTGGCACTCCTTCAGCTAGGGGAAGGAGTAGGCTTAATGTGCTGTGTGTGCCTTGTGCCTGTATTGTGTTTTGGAGGTCTTTGAAGTTTAGGAAAGTTAATATTTAGAACCTCAGCATATGATGGAGTATGTGTATTGTGGTGATCTTGGAAAGGTGCGATGTGAGATGTACTGCTGATGATCTTGGTATCTGAGTCTTTTTTTTAGAATTTTCTTCTCATTTATATGTATGCTCTTATTTGCTATATAATATACTAAATACTTCCTCCAAAATCAGAGCAAAGAAAAGAAGAATGGAAGGTAGTAAATGGAGACAGAAAAAAGGAAAAGAAAGGCAAAATAAGAAAAAGGAAAGACGAAAAGGAATGGAGGGGAGGGAAGTAAAACCACATTGCAAAAACCCATTTACTTGCTTATCACATGGTACTATATATAGCTGTTATCTATCTATAGATTGATAAATAGATATACAGATAGATATAGATATTTAGATATATACTGTAGACTGTATTATTTATGTATTTTTGTGTTCTTAATATCACTATTTATTAACTTGTCTAGGCAAATACTAAACCCTTTAGCCATCAAACTACCTTTGAACACACCTGTCACCTACCACACTAATAAAGTGGTGCCTCACTCATTTTTAATTTTTTTTAGTGTAATATATCTTACTTCCCATACTAATAGCTCCACTTACTTACCTATCTTGACCAAGTTACCTTGCTGACACAATACATAATAGATCACTTTGAATATGACTTGTCAGATGTTTCTTCAGCCAAGGCTTCACCAAGTGAACTTGCTACACACCCACTAAAACCTTAAATATCCCTGCTTAAAAGAGGATTATGACTCTTCTCCAGCTCACTAAGTGCCAGGCTTAAACTTCAGTTCCTAAAGTGGCTATTTTTTTAGGGAAATCATGTTACAGCATCAAGAAGTAAGGCATAGGAGATAAAATGTTACTATGCGGAATGCCATATCCCCATGAATGCATTTAAGATAAACAGAAACAATATTGGCAAAGGGTGTCCACGGTGGTGCAGCAGTTAGCATTGCTGCCTCACAGCAAGAGGTTCTCCGGTTCAATCCTCAGCTGGGGTGCCTTCTGTGTGGAGTCTGCATGTCTTCCCTGTGGTCGTGTGGGTTTCCTCTGGGTGCTCTGGTTTTCTCCCACATTCCAAATACATGCTGTAGGTGGATTGGACACTCTAAATTGACCCTAGGTGTGTGTGTGTGTGTGTGTGTGTGTGTGTACCTTCTGTGGAAGGTTGGGCACCAGGCTGGCAACTCAACATCGTAAAACTCCACTGCCAATCATGAGCAGACAGGTGATCTGCTGTGGCGACCCCTAACTGGGAAAAGCTGAAAGAAGAAGAAACAATATTGTCAAAAAACAAGTCCAACAGAGACAATTCAAACTAAGGTGGGGTATCTTGTACTAGGTGACATAAATGAAAAATGGGAAGAAATTGTACTTTGGAAGAGTGCAGATAGAAAGCTAATGATATGGTGTTCTGTGTCAGCAACTGTACATTTTACTGCAGGCAGTGGGCCTTCCATTGTCCAAAGTAGAACGTGTGATGAGGAGTGCATGTTGTCCTTTTGAGGGGATGTCTATAAGGCAGAGAATGAGAGCCTTGAGTTAATTCAAGGTGATGGGGATAACAGCAGTTTAGTGTGCCTTCATCACTACAAACAGGTGGTATAGAAGGTCAGTGTTTCTGTGCAGTATGTTATGTTAACAGATGTATACCTCAGTATAGTTACTGACTGCATTTCAAATGGAAATATTTCTTCATCAGATTCTTCTTCTTTACTTGGAATAGTGCTACAAGAACTGACAGAAAATAACAGACATGGACATCATTAACTCCATTCTGTATTTTAATTTCAGATTTTTTTATACATTATTCAAACACTTATTTATTTGTTTGTTCACATGTCCAGCATTAGAAACAGTCACACACTCTAGTGTACCTAGACTGTTACTGTTGACAGCAGATTGGCTGATAACAGTGATGCCATTACTGTTACAGTCATGACACAATCTCAGGACAGTGGCACTCAGTCACAAAGCATGACAGCAGGATTCCTTCACGCATGCAGAAACTTAGTTCCATAATCAGTACAACTAACTCACATGTAGTGCATCATTAGGAAATGCCATTACCAGAAGGGAGGATTCACCTAGTAGCACAACACTTTCATGTAGACAGACTGAGCCTCTGGAGGAATATACAACAATATATGAGGTTACATTACCAATTGCGCAGTCTGCATACATGGGTGCCAGTTGAAAATATTAATCACTGTTAGCTCCAGAAATAGGCAAGGTCCTGTCTATACATCAGCAAATGTGCCAAGAATAGCTTTGACCCTGACTACTGCTACTGAGAATCAGGTAGAGATGGTTAATGTGTTGCAGAATGTGCACAAGGAATTTCACCAGTATACGGGAATTGGAGCCGCTGAGAGCAATGCAGTATGTGGAGTGTGGCTGCTCACATGACTTCTGTGCTAGCCTCTATCTGCACGTTAGTGAAGAATGACAAAGCACACACACACACACACACACACACACACACACACACACACACACACACACACACACACACACACACACACATTGTTGAAAGTGCTAGCATGGCCAAAGAAGGATCTACATGTGTAGACCAAATACCATGTGTGCCCCATCAGAATGCTAGAGGCATATATGTGGAATTTCAAAAAATAAACCAGTTATGTATTATCAGATTTCTACATCACAGAGATGGACTTTTGAGTCAAGGTTTAGCTCCTGCTGTAGTGTTCAGTCAGTGTCAGGAGCTTTCCATGTACTTAGTAGGTTTTTATTACTAAATTATCTTCAAGCTTGCTTGCAAGAACTTGCTTATGATCTGTGTGTCCATCCCCAAAATATCATTAAGGGACATTGTTTATGACACATTTCAAATATGTCATAACTGTACATAATGTAATGCATATGACAGACAAAGTAGACTAAGTAGCAAAGCCAACTATGTTGGAAGTGACAACTCTTGCACTTAACTGCATGCTGGAAAAAATCTTGCCCCCTCACACGAAAAAGAGTTAGCAATTAAGTAAGATTCTTGTCATATCATAAAAACTCTGTGACTGCAATAGCACTGACATGTGCATTTCTAACAGCACATACATATATTACTACAATAACATTCTTCATTATGTATGAAGGTATTACTTCACATCCACTACCAATTTCTTAGCCCCCTACCCTGCTAGCATAATTAGTACTTACATTACTGACCACTAAACCCTGTGCAAATTGATGGTGACTATGACCAGCTGAGCTGCATGTTTGTGTATGATATGTGCAGAAATGTTTGATGCACTGGTGAGTTGACCATGCACTACTAAGCATAGCCAACAAGTAACACTGTATGCACCAAATATTGTCTTTGTGACTTTATACTGTTACACTATGAATGCCATGGGGCAGCTTTGTGGACTAGATTTCACCACTTCACATGTGGCTCTATACATATGCACAAGCCTGCAAGAAGAAGTGTGATCCTGCTGCCTTCGGCTGGTTAGTATTGCTATCTTCAGTGGCTGAACAAAGGATATATGAAGCAGCGCTGCCTCCGTAGATCACTACTTGTGGCAGTGGTGCACAAGACAACTGCATAATTATGTCATGGAGAATGAAACCAGCAGTAAACATGCTGCATTCAGTAGCAGGGTCATGCTGATGGGCCCCCCAGCTACTTGACCAAGTTATGTTACTGAACACTGAAGAGCCCAAACAATCACTCAGTGACCATCTGCATCTGAAACAGGACTGTGTTAAAGTGCTCCTCTGTACATGGTATGGACTGATGAGTAGCCAACAACACCTGAAAAACGTAACAGGTAGGGAAGGCATGATGATAGGATAGTCATTTAATCCTTTCTCACTGTATAAAAAATTGATATAGAGACACAGCTATTTAGTGTGCTCTTACCAACTACTTTAGACAGATTAATAAATTACAAATTATATCTTCTTATTGTCCTTCTCTGGATTGAAGTAATCTGACTGCACATATGATGTATTGTGATACATTTTACATGAAGTGTTAGAGAAGTCTCTTGAACTATTATCTTCTCTACTAAATTAAAACTAGCTCTAATGTAATATGCAGAATTTTTAATTTTATGACAGACTGTGACCTGGTCTTCTAAATATTCAGCCTCACATGCTCACATGTTGTCTCTCTCTCTCTCTCTGTTTCACACGCATGCGCACACACACACACACACACACACGCACACACGCACACACACACACACACACACACACACACACACACACACACACACACACACACACACACACACACACACACACACACACACACACACACACACACACACACACACACACACACACACACACACAGATTGTCTATTATTAAGCTGTAGTTGTCATACTAAGCATCTGAGTTGCACATTTTTTTGATATTGGCATTTTCAAATGTCTTTGTTTAGTAAATAAAAAAGATAATTTATTTCCCTTTATAGGACAAAGTGGATATTCAATCACTGCATCTGGAAGTGGGAGGTTGGCATAAGGGTGTGGGAGGGTTGGCATAATGGGTAAGGTGCTTACTTTACAAACATAAGGTACAGGATTTGATTCTCACATTGGATGGACTGGGTGGCATGATGCCAGGTAATCCTATGGGCTAAGCTTGTAAAGGCTCCAGGGCCATTAGCCTAGTACATACCTATAAACCTGTGAACCTATGGATAATGGGCTAGGCTTAAAATGACCCACCAGGGTAGTTAGCATAGTACTAATCTATGAAACTATGAACCTGCATCAGAAACGTAATAACTCTGATGAATTGTTCTTGCTAGTCTGAAAGCTGCATTAATTGCAAAACCTTTGGTCTTTCTAAAAGGAATTAAGTTATGTCTCTGTTGAGTGTCTTTAGCATTAAACAAGAGCGCTCATCAATGTTCTGTATTAATTCGCAATAACACTATCCCACTCTGATCTGAAAGATACTGCTAATATGCATACAGAAAACTTTGCTGGCAACTTCATTCTAAAAAGATTAATCGAAGTTCCACAGATTGTCATGTTCCTTTCTCCCCACAGCATTACTATGAAGCATCTTTTGTCTATGCTTTCTAAAGCTAAAACTACTTTCTGTCATAACACAAACACACCCTATCTGGTCCCCTTCTAAAATTGTTTAACTTGAACAAAGCCACATAGTGTGCTCCTCAGTTATTGTAATGCCACTCCAGAAAAGAAGCCCTACCTCATATGTCAGGATCTGTGTACCCATCAGCTTATCAGGCCTAATTTGAATAATAATGGGGTATATTGTGTCTTATTCTTACTGCTCTGAGCACAGAAGACATTTATTAAAGGGAGATCAAGGTAATGTATTTTACTAAATTTTCAGAATGTCACTGAAGATGCAGATAGTGGCCATGCAGTTAATGCAA
>NC_056741.1:504303297-504415797 GCF_019279795.1 Protopterus annectens | reverse complement strand
TAAAAGCAGAGAGCAGATTGACAGTCATTACGTTTATATACCTTATTGGTGAATAACTTATTTTCACTCCTTTAAGGATTAGATTGTGATTTTTACTAAGTTGAATCCCTGTTTGAAGGCATATTGGACATCAGTACCAATTTAATTCATGTCTTTACCAATGTATTCATTTTGGAAGGTGTCCAGGAATGGTTTTAGACGAGACTGAGATTCTCATTGTTAGGGTACAACAGATGACATCTAAATTCCTTACAACGTTGAATCCTTTTTATTTATAAGTAGTACTCTTGCAGTCAGGTAGCTTGTGCTGCAGTATATATTTCTGTAATGCTAATACATTTTCATAGGTGAAATTTTCCAAAGTGTGACATGCAAGAAGATTGGTCGTATGCAATTATATAATTCATCAATTTATAATAGTTACATGATTGGATTACAGCATGCATGGGGGTTTCATTAGAATCACTGAATCCTACTGCAGGATCAGAGAGCTAGCTATTGTGTGATAAGGAAGATTTCTGGATTTGTGAGACCTAAATGATGGAGTGGAATGGCCTTCATTATATTTATCAACCTGTTAGTGTGTCTCTATTACTTTTCTGATACTACCTTGTAACCTTCATACATATGTTTGTAGGTGGGGATTAGATATTATATTCAGTAATACTTTTGCCATGTAGAACTTAGTGCCATACAGTTGTGATCTGGCTCATATCTGTCTTTGTTATGCAACTTTATCATATATAATGTTGGTAAGATTATTGATTTTGTTCTAATATTTTGATGTCAATCTGATGCAAAGGCAAAATGAATAAAAATAAATATAAGTGAATGTAATAAGGCAGCTGTTGTAGCTTGTATTAAAGTAACCAAGAACAAATAATCAGTATAGAATATCTGGTGCCTTTCATGGAAGGTTGGAACCTGCAGTCAAAGCAGGAATACAGAACGTGGACCAGCAAATGGAAAAATCATAAATACTATAAACATTGTCAAAAGGTTTCTCATATATGAGTGGTTGAGAATTTCTTTGGTTGTATACTTGATCTTTATGATCATAATCTGGATACTTGCATAGCAAATAATTATAATAGGTAATGGCAAAATGAAATTAAAAACTGAAAATCTAACTAGCCAGTGTTTTGTTTAAACAGAAATTTATGGCACACATGTATACATGTGGATTATATTGTAAAGTTCCCAATAAGAAATCTGCTATAATTAAAATAAAGATACTTTTATATATCAGTAATCCATCCTCAACCCCTTTTTCCCATTTTACACATGGGGCCAGAGTGTCACTTCTGCAGTGGCAATCATCTCGTGCCAAGGTTTACACCGCTGGGTGGGTATCCCTGCTGCGGTAGTTCACTTGCATCACTCACTCGTGCAACACTCTCACCTATGGCCAATTTAGAGTGTCCAATTCACCTACTGTTGGTTTTTGAAATTTAGGATGAAACTGGAGCACCCAAAGGAAACCAACATGACCTCAGGGGGGACATACAGGCTCCGCACAGAAGACACTCCAGCTGAGAATCAAACTGGAGAACTTCTTGCTGTGAGGTGACAACACCAACTACTGCACCACCGTGCAGTAATATATAGCAGTAAGTTATGTTCTTCATATTAATCACTGCTGCAGTGACCTAGGCTATATGGGTTATATCCTGCATAGGGTATATTAGTCGACCAGCTTCAAAAGCTTTAGGGTACCTTAAATGAATCAAAACTGTTAGTCAGCTTGAGCTGAGCTGACTAAAAAGATATGGTTGGTCCCCAAGCCCTTCAAAGTTTTCATACAGCTGAGTAGCATACTCTTCTTTGGGATTTTGAGGATCATTAGTCAGCTGATGCTGTTCCAGTGCTGAACAGGTAGTTCCCTTTGAGGAGAAACTTCCACATTACTTTTTAAGTTATTTAAACAATTTTTTTCTGAAAAACAACTATTTTTAAGCTAAGGAAAATTATTTTTATTGACTGTCTTCTAACTGTTATATACTTCTAAATGGGAGTGGACAGTTTTACTTTTGTGATAAAAAGTTGTTAAAATTGTATAATACTACCTTTTCTATACAGATGCAGTGTTTGTTTTACTTTCTGTGTATGGGGAAATTATTTAAGTGATTTTTATGTGCTTTTTCTGGAGAGAGTTACTTATTTACTAATTTTATGTTTTACTGAACACTGCTGCTAAGCTCCCTTGGGAAACATACTCCTTTTTGTTTGATCATGGAAAAAGTACTGCTCCTTCAAAATAGACCTTC
This sequence comes from Protopterus annectens, assembly GCF_019279795.1. NCBI lineage: Eukaryota > Metazoa > Chordata > Ceratodontiformes > Protopteridae > Protopterus > Protopterus annectens. Next base: position 504,413,530 of record NC_056741.1, on the reverse strand, counting down.
ATCCAGCCACAAAAAGAAAAATTATCTAAGTAGCCTTTGCCTTCACAGCAAACTGGCAATTTGCCACAGCCATATGTTGTTTCCATAGACCATACATATTTTTCCATGCATCCCTATGGTGTTTTCCATTCAACTGCATGTAATAGGATTTAGCCACATCCTCTGCAACTGTTGGGCTCTCGTCATGGGGCAAGGGAACCACTCTTATCATAGGAGAAGCAACAGAATGAAGTGCCCATCCCTGGGGAAGCTGCTGCTAGCAAAGCTAGATCTGTTTCTGGTAAAAGAAAAAGGGGTTCCTCTCTCCCCGAAGAGATTCAACTCGTGGAATATGTAAGGTAATGTGAAGGGATAAATGCATTTTTTCTCCAGTTCTGGCAGTTGTGAAAACAGAAACAACTTGGTAGAGACATCAAATATCCCTGTTTCCAGGTCTTCCATTCTCCCTCCTAATCTAAAAAATCAGTCACTATCAACACCTCTGACTTTGTCTGTGGAGCAGTATCAAAAGAAATAAAGATGCAAGGTTTTTGGGATGAGAAAGATGAAGAAAAGCACATAAACATTAAAGAGATGCTAGCTCTTATAAAAGTTCTCAACTCTCTGAATCATCTGTGGTCCCCTGTACCTCTTCAAGTGGTCACAGGCAATGCCACAGTGATTGCATAAACAAGCAAGGGGGAGGTAGATCTTCTCTTCTTGGCAGATTTGCCATTTTAGCAGGGTATATAGCTTTGCAACACAGTCTCACGCTACAGGGGCCTGACATTCTGTCAAGAACAAAAATGTGTGGCAGACAAGGTGAGCAGGATCAAGGCAGACCCTAAGGAAACTGGATCGGTGGATTTCCAAGATTTGATCCATCTGTGGAGAATTCCTCAGGTAGACTTTTTTGCCTGCTCTCCAAACAATCAACTGGCAAAATGAATTATGCAAATTAATACATTTTCAGGTCAAGAGTCTAAAGCACTTTTGCTATAAACAAAAAAATTATTATGTGCTTATGCAATTGTATAAAATTTAACATATTAAATTGATGGTCCTGCTGTATCTCAATTTGACATATGTATCTCAATTTGACATACACAGCAGCAGGCTGCTAGAAAAGTGTGCTATGTCTTTTTTTTCCTCATAAATTTCACATCTCACTTTTGTTTCCTTTTGTTGCATTTGTGAATTTAGTAGTTAAAACACATTTGCCAACAGAGGGCCTACACATTTTAAGTCAATAGTTTACAATTATTTTACTTCCAAGGATCATTAAGAAATGTTGCACTGTTTTCTGTAATGCATTTCTACTTTATTTCTTATTTAGAATACATTTTTTTAGAAATTATGTTCATCATTTGCACTGCAGAACACTCAGTCTAGTCATGTAGTTTCCTGATATCTCTTCCCTTCAATTTTTTGCCTCTTATTATAAACAACAGTGACAGCAGTATACGCTTATACTCCTGCCAAAAATTCTTATTAAAAACCCCATAAACAATACCATTAAGGCAACTGTTGAAACATGCACTAAAGAATCCAAGAACAATTAACCAGATTGGAAAATTTGGTGCCTTTCTTCGAGGGCTGAAACCTGCAATCAAAGCTGGAATGCTGAACGGGGACCAGCAAACAGCGAAAAGAACAAATACTGCAAACATTGTCAAAAAGTTCCTCATATCTGAAGGCTGGAGGGTTTGCTTGCTGTCTTTTTTTAGTCTATACTTGGCCTGTATGACTGTAATCCAGATGCTTGCATAGCAGAGGATTACAATTGTTAGTGGAAAAATAAAATGAAAGACTACAACAGAAAGTGTTAGTGCTTCATTTGCAGTGAATGACAATATACAAATGTATAAATGTTGGTTATATTGCAAAGCTCCCACTAATGAGTCAGGTAAAATTAAGCTAAAGCTAATTGTCCATGTCAGGCATATATAGCAATAGGTGTTCTTCATGGTGAATATCTTGTCATATTTCATTGCATAGCAAATACAGCACCAACGATTGATTGCTATTGCCATGATGTTATACACAGAAGCATTGAAACTCAAACCAAGAATGAAAGCTGCAATCTGGCATTGCATTTCCCCAAATGGCCACTGGTTTTGTAAAATGGATCCAATGAGCAAAGGGTATGGATATAAAGCACCAATTGCATCTGCTGCAGACAAACTGATAACAAACATATTACCTAAAAGAGGAAAAATAAGCAAAATGTTTTTTCTGCATAATAGAGTATTTAATTTCCTAATGCCTACTTTATCCAAATCAATACCATGAGGAAGACTTAGGCTACCTTGACAAGAAACAGGCATAAGAAGAAGTAATCCTGAATGAGTCACAAGTATATTGCCAGGTAAACACACACAAACACACACACACACACACACACACACACACACACACACACACACACACACACACACACACACACACACACACACACACACACGTACTGTCACAGTTACAACTATATATACGGGATATTTATATAAATGCCAGTTCATACACTGCCGCATCCTTTGACTATGGTAAACAAAATAAAGATTATTGGCAAAAATCCACATGAACACTGTAGACATGCATAAAACAAGCTGACCAGTCAGGAAGGAAACCAGAGAAACAAGCCTTGAAAAACAATCAGGTAAATGTAAAAAGGCAAAGAAATGATAATACACAGGAATGATCAGTTTCAAAGCTAAGATCTGAATAGTTCAAATAATCAAAATTATGATTTTTTTTTAGTTCATTTACCTTAATTTCACAATTGATTCTAGTGAGCAGTATTGACATACTAAAGTCAGCATGTTGAGGCAGACATTTATAAGAAGCTTAAGTTTAAGAGTGGAGTAGCTTAACTCAAAATATAAATTGTTAGGCTATGTAAAGATTATTTCTGTCAGGTGGCGGTACTGAATCACACTTACTGGTTTTTGTAACTTTGTTTTACATGAGGTTCAGAATGAAAGTCTGCTTAACTGATGTTAATGCTTTTAGTGACTGGATGGAGGCTCTGATATAAGTCCATTACTACATATTATTTATGTGCATTTATTCTGAAAATCAGAAGGAAAAACTGGCACACATTGCAATATGTTCCCCCGGATTCATGAAGCTCGGCGCAAGGCTGGTGTAAGGCCTGCGCCGGCCGTGCGGCGTATAAATGGTGTAGTAGCACCATATGCATATTAATGAAGGTGCGCCGCTACCACATCCACGTGCATAGGACTCATGCGCAAGTGCATGGGGCGTTACTAAGCTGCGCTCGAAGGCGTGTCAATGTCGGCTGGCGATGAGCAACCTAAACTGCTGAATATTATAGCCTGCCTGCAATAGTAATCGCACCTATCAGTGTCTGTGGATAATGAAACGTATGCAAAGCATGCAAGACAGTTCCCAGCCACACAAAATGGAGAACCAAACAGAAATGCACACAACATAATATGAGTTTCCGTCCATGGAACAAATGACATTTAAAATCGTGTGTCCGTAATATACTGCACTGTCAGAAGTTATACCCAGTGGAAGTGAAGCGCATCATGTCAGCGCACTGCCAATACACACGTCTAGCCCCATGGGTATGGTCACCAGCAGTCCCACAGTGGTAGTGATAGTACACAGCAGGGCAGTTGTGGCTATATAACAACCGTAAAGAAACCTGACAGTCCATATTGTATACCAAACACACACAAACATATGTATATTAAAATGTGCTATACACATGAACAGGAACGTAACCGTCACATACACATAGGATGCTATATGCGGAACCAGGATATCCAAAAGTAGAACCCATGCATGCAAATGCAATACGCAACAACCCCTGTATAGCACATAACCCGCACCCATGTCCGAATGTCCACCAAATCCAACTACCAGCCTTGCGCATCCGTACACCTACACATAGCGGGTATTCCCCATATGTAGTAGGAGGCATCGTCCTAGACAGTGTCCAGATTGCAAATATGTATCCCACGTTTGTAAACATCCCATCACAGGTACGTAAATCCAAATGCCCGCGCGTTAATGTTACGGCGAAATGTGTGTACATCCCGCGTGGGATAAGTAACCTGTTGAAACCTCAGAGTTGTTTACACGCCACGGTGTCCATTACTGTACACATCTGGACAAAACATGTATGTGTAGTCACGGTACTGTTCAGTTTCTACACAGACATGCAATTCATACTACGCAGGATGGAACAGCTGTCCACCATGCAGGTCACCCCACTAGGGTTGCCACCTGTTCAGATGGCCAAGGTGGGACATCCCTTGTAGAAATGTGAGAATTTGCAGGATAAAACATACTCCCAGCCTGTGCAAAGTACAGAATTACATGTGTATGCCAAGATAAAAGCTAATGCCATAGCATTTGAATAGCTTATGCTATCCCAAATAATAGTTATGTGTACCAGATACAAAATACCTGTATCATGCAACTAGTACAGAAATGAAGAAATATATTATTGTCTTAAAATCACAGGACATTTGCCATGTCTTAGGTGTCATCGCAGGACACAACTGTCCAAAGTGGGACCTCCCTCAAAGAGGAACAAGTGGTAACCCTACTCCCCACTGAATTATCAACAGTATATATTCAACTCAATCACATACCGACACCACCTCTCAACCTATTACAGCAACAAAACCTGGACAAAGCCTAAAAGGATGGGTGGACAAATAGGGACAGATGTAATTACTGCTCTCACAAGCTTTGAAAGTTCACGGAATAATAGTATGTACATAAGCAGGAAATGTTGTGAAGGATGTGGGGTAGTCCCCAGTATTACAAAGGTCCGCACATATATACTGTAACAAGCCGTCGCATATGTTGACTGTACTACTGCATACCCGTAGTTAAGTTATAGTGAAGTCATGTGCAAAATAATAATCCTCGTAAGAATGAATACAGGAAATAGTCAAATGTGAATAGGAACACCACTCACCGTGGATTATGTATCGTAACCGCCCCCACCCATATTATGTATTGCCAACATCATAAGCTGCTGACAGGTGCCCAAACACCTGTGTCTGTAAACACAGATTAAATGTTTAAAATGGACAAACCCTGTCCATGTGCTTTGTCTGACATTTGAACACGGTCAGGGCAGTTCCGTTCACCAGGCGGACAAGCCTAAACCCAGATCACCACATGAACACCCTGACAATTAAAGACCTGTATGTGTCAGGACTATAAACCTTTGGGTTCTGAATATCCCTGCAGTGATGACATATGCAGCGTGGGTCCAGAGCAGTAGGGAATAGGGAATGTGTAACATGTAGTACCGCATTTTTCCCAGCAGGAGAATGGATGCCTGTGTCGTAAGTGAAGCGGTGAGGCATATGTTAATGTAGCTATGTACTATGGGTATGCATATAAATGAGTCAGAACACCAAAAGTATAGTGGTTACAGCATCCGGCCAACGTGAATGCAGTCCCGGTTCAACTACGACTACAGCACATATAATGTGAAAGTGTAATGAATGCGTCTGTGCTGTACAGATAGTTAAATATGTAAAGGTGAACGTGTGTTTCGCATACGTCCGTTAACCGTATTACAGATAATTACTGGTACTGTCACAAGTAATAAAGCCCATGTAAGCACAAAGACTTAGTAAACATATGTAACCCACAATAAGGATATGCATGTGCACCTGCGCGTAACCCACAACATGTAAATGCAAGTGCACCTGTGCGTGTGTGATCCGCTCACAGCATAGTAAATGAATGCTGTTTCCCCCATGTTATATATACATGGCTCAAACCTGTTAATCTCATAAAGTATGAAACCGGACAAAGCCATGCAAACTACCGGTACAAATAGGGACAAACCCCAGATATGTGCCAGAACAAACATAGAAAGTGGATAGAATAACGGGTGTGTCAGTAGCATGGATTCTCTGAAGGGTATGCAGTCGTAACCTGAACTGCTTGCCAGAAATCCCCACTGTAAGTCTCAAATGAAATGCCACGACATTGCCAGATAGACACAGGTTTATTTAAAACACAGCGAAGATAAAGGGGCAAGCAGCTGTACACTCTGCGACAATCTGTATAGTGGAAAGGTATTGTATGGATATAGATATATGTGTATACACATAATCCACAGACATAAAATAAAGCAAGTTATGAAATGAGGATTGTACATGTATATATGTATACACAACAGACTTATGTCCCGTAGATATGACATATGTACATAAATAGGCGACGTTATATCTAATATGGGTAGACAAACAGACATGCAGGAAAGGTGAATAAACTGCAGCATTCCAAACCATTGGCCAGAAAGTGACAGTCCAGCAAGTTCTACACTTTAAACATGCAGATAGGAGTCCATTGCAGGACTCCAAAAATCAAATCTTATGTAGTGTCAACCGCCATTGACACAAAAGAAGTGACCGCAGCAAATACGAAATAGCTGTACATGCAACAGTATCAGGTGCAAGGGTGACGACACATGTGTCGATAGAATGTATGACGTATGAACTGATATCCGGAGAGTGGGGAGTGCATATAAGTGTCTCCACACTTCAGTACCACACACATTAAACATGTGTAATGGGTACTGTAGAGGGTTGTCAGGTATGGGAATCATGGGTATGCAGAAATGGGCCTAGGTGTTGTTTGGCAGGGATTTCGTAGGCCCGCCCCGTGGGAGTGATGTGGGTATAGCACACACCTATATTCTCAATAATGGGGCAAACCATCCACTGGATATTGCGGAAACCATTTTGGCAATATGTAGGGCCCTATATCAGTGTCATGTAGATGATTATCATGGATGGACATGCGTACGACCAAGATGGTACCCATAACTGGCAAACTGTCAGAATAACACAGCTGCACTAAGGCATAGTACATGAAATACAAATAGGGACTATATTAGATATACCCCAGACAAAGTCAGAACGTTGTGAGAATACTGGCGTACCCATAAATACAGATGTTATGAGTGTTACTAATCATGTAATGGAAATGTCAGTCACTATTATCTACCGCACAGTCTGTAATGCCTTGCCAGCAATTTACCAGAAAGGCACATCTCTATGACAAATATAACAAGGTCAAACGTCAGGGCATTTACCCGTAATGTGTACAGGTTAGGGGTATGAAGGTAACCTGTCCAAAATGCATGTACAGAACTAGTGATACTAGGTGGACAGGTGAGAAGAAAGACATCAGGACAAATGAGAAAACATGTACAAGACACACGCATGTACTCCGACAAATGTGAATGACAACGTATGCCCTGTGAATGTCAATGTGGAAGGTTAATAGACACAAAAGTAATGTGTTCCTCAGGGTGTCATGCAGTGTCACCGTAACAATGTCCAGTCCCCCAGACACGTACGTGAGCTCTGCCACTGACGGAAAGCGCAAATACCGGCGCACACATACGGTACATGATAGACCAATTAGTGTGGATAAGCAGCTGTTGACCTGTGTGAGGAATACAACTGTCTGGATGGGTGTGTCCTGCAATATAAATGTAATGGCATGTGGCCTGTGATGCCACCATACAGTGTGTGTATTGGTGTCAGAAAGTTGATATTTTGTTACAGACACATACTCCGCAACTGTGCAGACTTCTGCCTCATATGTTTGGTGTGTTCCACGTAACAACAGTAACATTCTGGCACTTTCATGATAACTGAAGACATGAAATAATGACAAACATGTGAGTAAGACACCAAATCCAACAGAAAAGCCATACTAATGCAAAACCTATTATTGTGTCAACTATCTACGTTTGTAAGAGCAACATGTCAATACTGCCCCTATGTGTCCCACTATCAGATAAGGCCTTGTCCAGCAACTTGCTCTAGGAGGTGGAGTGGTATGAACAGAAACAGATCCATGTGTGAGGAAACAGCAATATCGACTGCAAGATAACGCAGAAGGTATGAAATGCGCTGCAGTAGGACGTGCAGTACTGTCCGCAGGTATGTGCTGACATGTCAAATGACACAGCAGTCTACATGAAGAAATTATAGGGCTGTCACCTTTACAAATGATGATAGTGGGACATACCCAGAGCCATGCACACAGCACAAATAGACATACACACATCAAAACTAGGCCATGATACATGAAGCCTCCACCGTAATGCAGTACAGTGAGAGTACAGCAAGGATAGATGTCTGCCAAGATATACAGCAAATGCCTGTAAGGGCGTGTAACACCGCCTGTAACACGGACGTTGCATGGACAATGTTGGGAGTTGCAACATACCCCATTGATATGTGAAAGCTATGCAAACATGCGATACATGAAACAGTCAGCTGTCCATGCAAGAGCAGAGTTATGGGCAGAAAATAGATTTTATATATATATATATATATATATATATATATAGAGAGAGAGAGAGAGAGAGATACAGACATACACACACACACACATGTGGCAGGGCTGGTAATTGAACCTACACATGACTACCCTATCACACTACAGCATGATGCATTTACAGAATACGCTACCGAGATTACTAAACACAGCAGACACACAGGCATTCTACTAGGTGCGTGTCAACATCCGCAAAGACAAAGACGTCAGCAGGATACATCTGTGTTGCGAAGCGTCTAAAAGCATAACCTGAGTCCCCAGGTGGATGGGAGAATGCACACACACACACACACACACACACACACACACACACACACATATCTGGCAGGCCTGGGAATCGAACTTACACCTAACTACCCTATCACACTACAGCATGACGCATTTACAGAACGTGCTACCAAGACTACTGAACACAGCACTCCCAGAGGCATACTTCTAGGTGGGTGACATCATCCGCAAAGGCAAAGACGCCGATAGGGAATGTATGTGTTGTGAGGCATCTAAAAGCATTACTGTGTCCCCAGGCAGCTGGAAACACACACACACACACTTGGAAGGGCCGGGAGTTGAACACACACCTACCTACTCTAACACACTACAGCATTACGCATTTACAGAATGCACTACCAAGATTACTCAACACAGTACTCCCAGAGGCATACTTCTAGGTGGGTGACATCATCCGCAAAGGCAAAGACGCCGATAGGGAATGTATGTGTTGTGAGGCATCTAAAAGCATTACTGTGTCCCCAGACAGATGGAAACACACACACACACACACACACACACACACACACACACACACACACACACTTGGAAGGGCCGGAAGTTGAACACACACCTACCTACTCTAACACACTACAGCATTACACATTTACAGAACGCGCTACCAAGATTACTGAGCACAGCACTCCCAAAGGCATACTTCTAGGTGGGTGACATCATCCGCAAAGGCAAAGACGCCGATAGGGAATGTATGTGTTGTGAGGCATCTAAAAGCATTACTGTGTCCCAGGCAGCTGGAAACACACACTTGGAAGGGTCGGGAGTTGAACACACACCTACCTACTCTAACACACTACAGCATTACATATTTACAGAATGCGCTACCGACATTACTGAACACAGTACTCCCAGAGGCATACTTCTAGGTGGGTGACATCATCCGCAAAGGCAAAGACGCCGATAGGGAATGTATGTGTTGTGAGGCATCTAAAAGCTTTACTGTGTCTCCAGGCAGCTGGAAACACACACACATACTTGGAAGGGCCAGGAGTTGAACACACACCTACCTACTCTAACACACTACAGCATTACGCATTTACAGAAAGCGCTACCGAGATTACTGAACACAGCACTCCCAGAGGCATATATCTAGGTGGGTGACATCATCCACAAAGGCAAAGACGCCGATAGGGAATGTATGTGTTGTGAGGCATCTAAAAGCATTACTGTGTCCCCAGGCAGCTGGAAACACACACACACACACACACACACACACTTGGAAGGGCCGGGAGTTGAACACACACCTACCTACTTTAACACACTACAGCATTACGCATTTACAGAATGCGCTACCGAGATTACTGAACACAGCACTCCCAGAGGCATACTTCTAGGTGGGTGACATCATCCGCAAAGGCAAAGATGCCGATATGGAATGTTTAGAGAGTGAGCGGTTTGAAAGTATATTACCGTCCCAAGGTAGACATACACAAACACGCCAGTGCTGTCAACGGGCCAACTAAATATCTACAGAGCACAACAACACTGAATAGATACGGGATGTGCCACAGACAGTACACCCTTCGAGAGAGCAACAAGTGTGTTCAATGTAGGCATCCATCGTGACATTGAAATTGGATATCTGGTGCCTGGATGACCACCATGGCTATACAGGATGTCAATGGCCATGCCCACACGCTTAGTATCACACGTCTGTTTGGAATGTACTGTGTGTCCATCTACACAATGGTGTACTGGGCATGCTCATACACTTAGCTGTTGCAAAGGGCCAAATTGCATGCACACAGAGTCTAATCATGGAAGGGCGCAGTGTGGAATGTACTATGTGTCCATCTACACAACGGCGTACCGGGCATGCTCACACACTTAGCATTTGCAAAGGGCCATCTTGCATGAACACGGAGTCTAATCACGGAGGGGCACAGTGTGGAATGTACTGTGTGTCCATCTACACAACAGCGTACTGGGCATGCTCACACACTTAGCTGTTGCAAAGGGCAATCTTGCATGCAGATGGAGTGTACACACAGAAGGGCACAGTAATCTATAACTGCCCTCACGCACAGGGTGGTCACACATGCAGTGACCTGTACACACACAGCTGCCATCACAGCTGTCACAGGTGCAGGTCACACAAGTACACACTGCAGTGTACACTGTAGCTGTCAAGTCAGCACCATGTCGTTGGTGCAGCACTACACAGCCTTACGGTCCAACAACACCATGTGACACATGACCACTGGGCTGTACAGCGGTGTACACCAGCTGTGCAGAGTACACACATACCAACAGGGAAAAAACAGGTGTTATGCATTGCAATGATACCAGTATACATGAACAGGTCGGCTCAAGACATACCATGGCCCTTACACAGCTGTGACACCTGACTGTCATCATATGGCTGGTGTGACATTCCCAGCACTGCCATGTGTGTCCGAATGTGTGACCAGGGATGCCACATATCACTGGGAATATGTCCCAGTTGCTACACATCCCTGTACACCATTGTAGAGAACTGTACATACGTCAGTGTGGGAAGCATGACGTTCACCGGTAAGGTGCATCACACACATCGGCTGTCCGTATACACATGTGTGGTCACCACAGTGTGTGTGTGTCTGTATGTATGTCTGGTGCTTGGTGTGAGTGTGTATGCTAATATACGGTGGGAAATTATCACTGGCCCCACATGTTGACTAACCCGTAATGGTGATGCATTGCATAACCCTGTTGATGCCATAGGTCCCAGCCATACTGGCTACCTGTGCATGTCCCTTCCCTGTGACACGTCGTGTGGGTGCATAGTACTGTGAGAGTGATGACCACAAAGGCAAGGGTCTCCAGCTGCACACTATGGGGTGTGCGTTATAGTGGTGGACACCCCGTGACTGCGGCCATGTTCACGTACTGTTACAGGGTCTTACTGCTGCACAGTGTGGCCTTCAGCTACCAAGTGACACCTCACATCATCATTGGCCAGGCCGCTGTGTACAACCCCTGCACCATGTCACCATACCTGTAATGTGTCCTGCTATGTATGTCACGTCTCTGTCCAGTGTAGCCTGTGGCACCGACCACATGCGTTAGGTGCAGTATATGTGCGGACATCTGTGTCATGTTTGTGTGTCCAACAGTCAGGATGAAGGTACATGTAGCATGCTGATATTGACAGAATTGCCTTTGTGTACTCCACAGTTACAAGTGAGGGACTGCAAACACTGCTACCTGTAGGCACATGCAAGTACACCATAGGAGGGAATTAGGGTATCACAACCAACATGGTGCTACAGATGTAACCGAGACACATACCGTGAACACATCACAATGCATGCTGCACCTGCACTACATGGTGTGACTGGTGCATGTCGACAGTACACAACCTATGTCACATACACAAATCAGTATTCACACACAACCACTGCAACATACACATCCCTCACTATGCATACACAGGTATTACATACACCTCTCACTATGCTGTTCACCCTGTGCATCAGAATATTTGTGCATAACCCTGCACCGATGCTGTGGATGACAGGGATGCGGCACAGGCTTCATCATATGCACAGGGTGATATGTTTGCCAGGGGCATAGGCTGCACCAATGGATAACATCATGTGTGTGTGTATAAGGGCCAGTGAGTTGACTGGACATGTCTGTGCAGAATGCATGTGGATGTTGTGGATCCCTACAGTTGTGTTTGCTGTGTGCGTGTATGTGTGTACACAGTTCTGCCATTTGTGATACCTACACGGGGTATAATTGACAGCCCCAGATTGTACAGTGCAGGTTGTACAGCTCACTGTGTCCGTCCATGGCCACGTGACATGTGCCTGCCTGGGGTTGCATGGGCACTACCAGGTGGAGGTACAGAGTGGCTACTATCCGACAACACATGTCCGCTGGAAACGTGTCCCTGCTGAGACTGTCCAGGGCCACGTCCACATGGCCTGCTGTGTCCTGGTGTTGAAAGCGCAGCAGAAGCTGCACTGCTACTGCTACCGGCACTATGGGAGCAGGCATGTGAGGTGGCACGCTCATGTCGACCTACACTGCGTGGTGTTGCTGGCCTACGTCCACGTGGCCTATGCCTCACTCCTACCAGGTGTTCCAGCACAGACAGCTCCCGCTCGTGGATTGCCATGCCTCGGTCAAGGATTCCGACCATTTCACCTAGTCGCCTATCCAGAACATTAGCAATCTGCTGTTGAGCATTTGCCAATGCCTGGATGTTGTCATTTAGGGTATGGATAGCAGCCCTCTGCAGCCTCTGCCCTTCTCTGTTCTGCTGTTCAGCAGGTGCCTGTGCTGCCATTACAGTCTGGAACATGCGTCTGGTGATACCAGCTGCTGTGCTCTGTCCTGCAGGTGCATGTCTGCCAGAGGTCCTCCTACAAGCAGCACCGGCCACATGCCTGTGTGGCACATCTGCAGTCATTACACTGACACCATGGTGTGTAGACACACCTTCTGTAGCCACCACACGTTCCTGTTCCACGTTAACAGACGCTGACTGTCCTTCCTCTATGGCCACCGGTGATGCGGTATGTGTTGGCAGCAGAAATGTGTGCGAGGAAGAGGGGGACATAGTTGGATGGTAACCATTGGCACAGATTCCGCCCCTGACAACCCTGCCTGTACCTCATGCATATATTCATCACCGCTAGTATCTGTGGGGACACTACCATCAGATGGACCGCAGGAGGGTAAAGAGAATCATGGCTTAGTGGTAAGTCATACAGGCTAGTGTTACCAAGGTCCTGGGTTCGAGACTGACAGTGGGAATTTATTTATGAGAAACCTATGAAACCTGTGAATGCAAAGAAGTACTGTAAAGTACAATAGACACAGACAACCACACACACACAGACACACACAGACACACAGACACACCATGCATGTGATTTGTCAGATGGCATGCAGTATGCCTGCGGTAGAGCAGAGGGCATGCAGCTCAGACATTAATAGTGTTAGTAAGCATACCTCCCTGGGGTAAACACTACAGCAAGAAGGTGTCATATCAGTAGCCATGCAGTTCACACAATCATGGTAGTATGCATGCATCCCCGTGATACACCATGTGGCCCAGAACAGGATAACAGTACACATGGCTGATGTGACCTTGACATGTAATTTGATGACATGTGCATTAACATGCATACATGTTTGACACAATGGTGTCCTGACACATGTACAGCAAATAATGGGCTTCACATTGCTGTGTTGTGTGTATGCCCTACAGATAGAATGCATGTTTAGCAAATGTGCATGAGCACAGGAGGGTAGTGTGAGCCGTCTACATTGCTATACAGTGTGAAGTACAGACACTGTGCCATTGCATGGCAACATGAGGTATGTATGTTGCTGTAGAATGCATAATATGTACAAATTCCATAGCCATAACTGCAACACAGTCATGATGTTCGACAGATCATATATGGAAGACTTCAGTGACACCTCCAGTAGCTGTGCACAGGCTTTTAGGTTGTCCACTGTACCACATCAACTGTATAATCGGTCAACTAAGGCTATAATTGGACCATGTGTGGACAATGTGCAACAGGGTGTACACACATCCCATGTACTGTGTGGCTACATGTCTCTGGCCATCCCCCATGGCCATGTGTGCACATGTGGTGGCCAATTGTGTGTGATGGGCATCTTCTCCACATGTCTGTGTGGTCCCATATGACATACACCCATACATGTCAGATATGTCACATTCCACAGGTCTATGCAGACAACGGGTTGTATGTTCGGTATGTGGGGTATAGGTCATGTGATAGTGTGACAATATTGCAGACAGAACACTACATGTCTGGGACATGTCAGGTGGCACATCACAATGTGTGCACCCGATGCAGGGGCATATGACACAATGGTGACACTTGTGGGCTGCCCATATCACAGCTCACTGTGTGGTACTGTGTGCGTATCACACATGTTGTTCCAATGCATACTACATATGCCTCCATTGTAGAACACCTCCACTGTTGTGTGCACAGCTGACCACACATGTTGCAATGACAAGTATTGTGGTTTCAAGTCTGTGTATCATTATGTGTGAATATATTGCACATGGGTGGCATGTGTGAATGCATGGTGGTGCGACCTACATATCGTGACTGGAACAAACATCAGGTGTGCAAGTGTTAACTGGCCACATGGCAAATAGATCTACACTGTAACATGCCTGTTACTGATGACAGTCTCACCTGCAACGGACCCATGTCTGTGTGGCATGCCAGATGTACCTGTATAGGGGTGACACACCAGTATGAACATTATCCATGACTGTATGACAGCCACAGGTTGCACTGTGCATGTGCACACATTCGCCTGTGTAATAGCATATAGTATGCACATGTGTGCATACACAACATAGCATACTGCAGTATGCAGCATGTGTGTCCACATACCTGGCATATGTTGTTACTTTACATTATGTACAGTGACACATGCAACTACATGGGATATAATAGCCATATGTGCATTACTGACTTACCAGGCAACTCCAGGCTCATTGGTTGGGAGACACCCACCTCCACGATGGCAGCTAGTGTTTCTGGATGCTGTTCCCTGGGTGTCCCCAGACTGGCCAGTAACTCCTCGGTGTGTGTGAGTGGGGGCTGGGTTGGTGGCCCACCACCTGTTCCACCTTGTTCCCTGGCGATTGCAGTGGCACGCTGTTTTGCATGTCGTATCAGGTCCGTGCAGTGTCTGCGCACCTGCTGGTAGGTGCGGTTATGGCCACCCACATCGTTCACCCTCCTGTGTAGATCCTGCCACAGGTTATCCCGCTGCTGGGCCTGCTGTGGCACATGGCTGAACAACAAGTCATAGTTGTCATGGAGCTGTGGGATGAGGACATCATCCTACTGATGGGTGTATGCTGGGAGGCGTGTACGGGGCATTATCTGTAAAACATAATGATGGTGACAGGTCACAGTTTCAGAGATGTACAGAGATACTGCTGCACATACATTTCTATGACATCTACTGCATCTGCACAGTTATCTTTGCAAAGCACCATGACACTGACACGACTGACGTGTTCGTGTCACACATGTCACACCCATTATGCATTGGATATCATCACCATATATGTGTGTCACCTCATTACAGTGTTCATACTCCATGTAAATGCTGTCTTGCTGTGGGCATGTCTATTTGCCTGCACTTGTGTTCTTACTTATCTGCACATGCCTCAATGTGTCCACGGTACTACTGTTGACCTGGATGCTGTGTATATGTCACATATCAACACAGACACAGCCGGAATGGACTTGAGCAGTGACAATGCACACATACGCATGGACACCTGTACATGCATGTGTTTTGCCATATACATCTACACAGCACTGTACAACTGTTCAACATCCTGACACGGATCGTCTGTATTACACATGTGATAGACATGGGACAATGGATAGTCAGATGACATTCGCAGGGATGGTCATCAACCATAGCATGTGCGGGCTCGGTTTCCATGCTGTTACAGACGGCCATTGTGCCACCGCAAGCTGCATCAGTGCCACATTACTGATCCAGTCAGTTGATAGTACATCTACCATGCGGCCATCACACCATGTATGACTGGGATGACATCTGCAGCTTTGATGGACAGGGTTGCATGGTATGGCGGGAGTATGTCACATATATGGCACAGGGATCTGTCCAGCCTGTGGCGATCCTAGTATTAGGACGGTGGCTGTCCATGACATATGTCATATAGATCAGGATATGGACATGTAGCATGTCCATCATCATGGTGTAGCAAATGTCCTTCTGCAAGATAGACGGCATGCTGCATAGTGGAGGTGTGGATTGTGAAGGCTGTTATCGCACATCCATGCATAGCCATTACCCCTTACAGGTGGTATGTGATCCAATATTGGTCACCACAGTGCTGTATATGCCTGGCCACTGATCTACGTGCTCATGGATGGCACCCTGACATGACATGGGTACCTCAGATGACTACCTAAGGGGCCTGGGGACGTCACCATGTCGGGGGTGCACTGCACAGCACCATCCCTTACACAGTGTCCATAATGTTGACCACAGCCTAGGTAGCAGTTTATGGGTACAGGGATGTTCACCTAGCGGTGACACCGCTGGTATTATCCATCAGACTGTGCACATATGTCACACACCTCACACACACAGCCCATTCTGTATGTTGTTCACAACACTAACACAGCTAAACTGATAGGTCATGGCCATTCACAGCCTTACATACACAGATGCCTAACATTTGTGTGTGTGGTATGGGCTACAATGAGGGTGGGGTACAACACATTAACCCTGTTCTACTGTATCTGGCACAGATGTGCTGTGCACATGTCACTCTTGCACCTTTTGTAGTTGTGGGTCTGTCAACAGGCCACTGGTGGAACACACCTGTGACATGCAAAGGTATTTGTAATCAAATATTTGTGCTATCTTGTACATCTGTACTGCTAACATCTACAGTGCTAATGGTTCATGGACATGCACACCCTACTCAGCAGGGTTATAGTGCGGTGTCACCCAAAATGACTGTCATCACCACTTGTGGGTTGATATTATCCAACACCCTATCTGTATTGTATGGTCATGCTAGGCACTTGTTCAGAACATGTGAGCATGTCATGAGCTAATGATTACTATAGGGCCCATTCCACACCATTTCCCACAGGTGCACTGGCTGTCCTACACTTCCCAGCTTGCTTAAGGTACGACAGCTGTTGTACACACATAACACACAGATCCTGTGGGACATGGTTGTATATGCAGGCATGCCCAACTGTCACGTTCCAGTGCTACTGCCTGTCTATATGAGGGATATGTCGTACATGTGGCAATAGAGCAATTGTCTCATGTGCACATTCAATGCTCACTTCCCAACATACGGCACTACTGCCTGTGGGGATGCACGTCTGCAGCCATGCTGGGCCCATAGCTCTCAGGTGTACCTCATTACGGGGAACGTACCTCATTTGGGGTTCTAAAAGGTGCATGTTCCTCAAGGTTCCACATTGGAAGGGTCTGTCACACATTCATTGTTGTACATAGTTTAACTGCTAGCCATGGCTAGATAGATGAGAATCATAGTAATTCATTGGAATATCTGTTTTATATGTAAGACCAGCCTATTTTAGCCATCATATGCCCTTCCTAGTTGACGCTGTTAGTAAGCCAGTTGTAAGTGTTCCATGTTTCGCCCATTTGTCACACTGTATGAGGGCTAATGTTCCTCATTTTGGGGACAGGAGGCTAACAGCTATGGCTCGGGGTAATGCTGTCACCAACCCTGACTGCACCTGACAGTCATTTGGGGATGTGTAACATTCGCAACACACCCCACCCATTACATAGTCTCACATAATCTACACCACTGGCCACACCCACGAGGACAACCTGTGCAGTACGTCTCCATACTCACTGTAGGCACCAGAGGTAGCCCCCATCATAGAAGACAACATCACCAGCTTATAGCCCACAGACTCATGTGTGCCCACCACATACAGCCAATAGTGTGTTATAACATTCACAACACACCAGTCATAGCTGACTCTGTGGGGTGTCACACTGCAGTTCCACACAGCAGGCTACACAAGGCGTTAGTCGCTTACATCTTGCTGTCGGGTAACTGCTTCTGCAACCTAACCTATGCACCCATGCCACACCTCACCAGGTACGGTATGTCTGCCATTCGCCATGTTAGTGTGACTGCCCTGTGATGCCACTTCACAGACTACGTGTGCAGGGACATGCAATAGCTCACCAGTCTTATAGCCCTGAGGGTGTGGGCCTAGCCCTGGGGAGCATTTTGCATTCGTCCAGACACGATACCACTGTACAATGACCGACTGTGTCACTTCAACAGTTGTCTATGCCCTATTGTCATTCCACAGGCATGTGGTATCTGTCCGCTATGACTGTCCTGGTCAAACACAATGCTGTGGCACGGATGACTTGCACCTGTCGGCCCTGGGAGTACAGCTCACATGCTAGGCTCTTGCTGCTGCTATACTGCCTGTCCTGCACAGTTTCCAATAACTGTCACCGGCAGGGCGGTAACTGGCATGCGTGACATGGGGTCATGTGACACATTGCTTGCAACTTCCCCTGTGACGCACGCAGGCAAGGCACACCTTATAATGCACCACTCCAACATCTCTGCAGTGACTGGGACCTGCCTATAGGCTCTGCAGAGCACACCTGCAATGACAGGTTATAGACGGACCATACCCTCCAGGCACATACCTGGACCGGCACACCCACAGCTGAGGGGTTCCCATATCCCACTATGTTTTGCACACATCCTGGCAAGTTGCTTAGCACAATGCATCAGCGGTGCTCCATGTGCAACTAACTGTGTCCAGGACCACTATACACATTGTAACAAGCAACAGAGTCAACATCATACCCCACGGGTAACATACCTTCTATGGTGGTATAGTGGACAGTGCACCTCAGCTACTACTGATGTGTGACTGACACTACCCCACACTTCACTGGGATAGCCACTCATGTACCGACACATCCATGAGTCATACCCTCCACTCTGCTAGATCAACACATACACACCACCTCCAAGACCTACATTATCCTTGGCATGAACACTACCACCATGTGACTGGTGTTACACACCTGGGGTTATCCCCTCATTGGTGGATTCCGAACATATGCTAATCTACCTTGTTAGCCACATCCCGGAAACACACCCATCACAGCATACACAGTACATGTGTACTACTACACCTACTACAGATGTCTGCTGACAGCGGTTGTTAACATCATGACACCCGTGCAGATGGACAATGCACATACAAATGCTGACACATACCCCAGTGCACTTAATTAGCATGTACACAACTGCATGGATCATGCTATTCTACACAGAGCCATGATGGTACACACCAGATAACAGACGCCACTCTGGTGGTCATGTTCCACGGACATATGATGTACAACAACAGGTGTAGGCTGTTGCACAGTGGTGTACATTTCCATGTGTGGGGTGGCTCACTGGTCAGCCGTGGTGGGGCCACAGGGTCCCTCATCACATACTCCAAGACTAGCTACGTAAACATGACTGCCACACATTCCGGGGTGTACCACCAGGCATTATGGTGGTATGTCAGTATTCGATGGCAACACCCACATCTGCTGTCACATACAACAGTCACTCAGGAACATTGCAGACCCAGTTATTGTTGGCAGCATGCTAGAGGATGGATTCAATGCTGACAGCACACCCCATCACTCACTACAGGGCCGCAATCCATACATGAACATTGTGGTGTCCCTGTGGTCACATCTACACAGTACTGACCTACACTCTATGTGTCCTGGGACACTGGCCCCATGTCACCTTCCAACATCCCAGGCTGTGATGTCCACCAACCTCTGAATTACTTGTCTCCCCACTAGGCCACCATATTCAGTAATAGCCTTGTTTCAGACACTGTAGACCCTGAATGGCACACAGCAGCATTTATCACACTACACACAGGTGGCACCGCATTGCATGAGTGGGACTATAGTCCTACACACCTGACTGGACTGTTCTGCGTGGCTATGGGGCACATCATCAAGGATGTAATTCTCAGAGACATTGTTGGTCTCCCGTCCTCTGCTGCCACCCAGGTTGGGCTTGTTAAGGCCAGAGGATGGCCCCAACACATGGTGGACTCCTTTCATACAGTTACCAGGGCAGTTGTTGATGGTTCGGGAGTCCACAAATCCTATATTGTCCTCTTATTGCCTTTCAGCACCATTCCCCATTCTGGTATTGACAACATACACATCCACCTGCACATCGTACCCTGTTTCTCAGGATGTTATGCTATGTGGCTCATGGACAGGATACACAGTGAGGCCAGCATACCATGGTACCTACTACATGTCAAGTATTTTGGCATACCACAGTCCTCAGTCATAGGGCCCCTCATGTTAAGTATATGCTTCCCTGCGGAACAGGCTGACACAGGGGACTTTCCCTGCCTAGCTTTAGAACCCCTACATACCAAGCGCCATGATTGCTCCACCAGCTGATACTGACTCCAACCATATGGGTGTCGCTGTGACAGATACATAATATGACTATCATGGCATCAAGCTGCATGACAAAAGGTGTATGCACATCACCTTTGCATTACACCATTCACCCACTATCACATGGATGGTAGTCCCCTACATACATATCACATTGTACATGTTTGCAGTACACACATATGTCACACCCACTCCTGTGGTTACCGTATTGCCACTGTGGTGTGGATATCCTCCTATGTGGCCACACCTATCTGTACTGAGTGTGTAACTGGTACATAGGCACCCATTGTACCTCTGAACTCAAGACATCTACACACATTCAAGGGTACACCACCCCATTTAGGGTGTACCTTACACAACAGCTACAGCTTTACATGCCACAACATTAACACGCCATGACGTTTACTGAGCTCTGACAGTTTAAATATGCGGCTGCACTACGGACACCACATCTGTACACATTTGCATGCTACATACTCAGGGGTAACCTCTGCTGATCAGACAGGGCCCATGTCCACAACATTATTGATGGATATACTCCTCATACGCAACATAAGCAGAGG
This sequence comes from Protopterus annectens, assembly GCF_019279795.1. Taxonomy (NCBI): domain Eukaryota; kingdom Metazoa; phylum Chordata; order Ceratodontiformes; family Protopteridae; genus Protopterus; species Protopterus annectens. Next base: position 504,392,339 of record NC_056741.1, on the reverse strand, counting down.
CCACTGTGAGCAACATGCTCATGGATATGTGCACACATGCCACAATGAGTGGGATGTGCTTCTGGGTTACATTCCCAAACAGGACACTCACCATGCTGTGGAACATAAGTCCTCTGTACATCACACAGGGACACTCAGTAGCACTGTTCATGTGATACCTCCCTTGGTGGTTGGGAGACACATGTAGGCCTGGGATCACTGCAGTGGCTGTACTGTGCAGTGGTGCAGGTGACACCTGGCTCTGCTCTTCACAGGACACTACCCTGGAGAGGTGCCACTAGTGTGAACACTGTAGTTGTGCTTACACATGGACTTGCCAGACTGCATAGTACCCCACTATGCACCTGTGCAGCTATTACATGTCCTTTGTGCATGGTTACTTGGTATCCCTTCCATTTATATTAGCTATCATGCTATTACTATGTCCCATACCTACAGGCCATATGTATCCTGTTATTGTACATACCAATAGACGATACCTGTGGTATGCATGATATGCCTGTTATGCTGTGTAGAATATCTGTTATATCTACCTATAATACTATACATTACACATATTTCACATAGTATCCCATAATGCAAAGCATACTTGCTCAGCGGGACCACCTTACATATGTCATTAACGTTATTTACCCATACACATGCGTGCTGTGACAGTATATCAACATATACTATCCCCTGCTATTGCACTTCCTTGTTGGACATACCCTACCACTGACGGCGGGTTGTATGGCATTGTTCTGTTTAATTGCCTCATGTAGCATCCCTTCTGGTGTCAGTGCTGTGTACCTTGTGTCCCACTGCGGGACGCACAGATTCTACAAGCATTAGTATGCTCAGCAAGACATCATTACATCAATACCTTTCCCCACTTTATGCATTGCAGACATGTTTAATTAATGCAAACCAGGCTATACATACAGTAAAACTAATTAATACAGATCATGCTATACATAACCTTACATATCGGGCGTTCTACATACCTTGTTGTCGTTACGGGATTTCGTTTCTATCTCTCTCACAGTGTTTCAACTGTTTTTCGGTATGAGCATACGGTTTGAATGTCTGGCAAGTCATCCTTATATACGTCAATACCTGAAACATGTGGATTCTTCCCGCCAATTGGTGCTCCTGAGTGACTAATTACTTGCATATCAGCTGTGCAGCTACTCCATTCGCCAATTACACAGCGACAGTGGGGTATAATTGGATTCTCCACTTGGGCGTTGCCTATTTGCCCTACCTTTGGGGAGACGGTCTGTATTGTGTTTTGTTATGAGTAACTGCAACTGCTATGCATGGAGACAAGTATAGTTTGGATTCATGTCCCCCGTGGATTGTGTGTGACAGGTAGAGTATTTGGTTCAACATGTGGGTGTACCTGTCATCCCGATGTCTGTTAACGGAGTATTGCAATCAATACCTGTAACATGGCTGTTTGTTCCATTATACAACACCTGCAATTTTACATGTCGCCTTTAATTGTGTCTCTCACACGGTATGTTGAGGGTTCTGCAGATGTAATTGACTGACTGGATGTTTGTGCTGCTATTACAGTTTGTATTGCCTTAGTTTCTAGTGTGGGGGATGTCGGTGGTTGTACGTAACATATACGGTTTGTGGGCCTTGCATTTCTACATAATCCATATATATGTGTGTGGGCTCCGTCCCTGATTAGAGAGCTAACAGTTAGTAGACTTATGTTACGGGATTGTATGTTGGGCCATTGTTAATTGGTTTCTATATCATCTGCAGGTGAGCTTGCTATTTGTATACCTCCGTAATTGCAGCGATATATCAGGGGATATGTGTAGGTGACAGCTATCCCTTGTATTTCTGTCCCATATATTTGCAGTCATTGTGGTTGTGTTGTTAAAAGAGACTGTTTGCCATGGGTTGCCACCTTATCATATGGTCATTGTTGGACACTTGTGGGACACAAAGCAGTGTTTACAGGCCAACACGTAGCCATGGTCAGTACACAGGTAGCACATACTTTTATCCTCACTACATACCTATTGTTGTGACTTTGGATACTTATCATATTGCATGTAACATTTAAGTTTCCTACATACAGGCATAACTATTAAATACGACTGTTACATTATATATGGGACATATTTATGTCCTACCATCTCGGACATTTGCCCTTTGTACTGTTTTATGTCAGGACACACCTGCCCAGGGTGGGGATGTCCCTCCTACTGTGGTACAGGTAGTAACTGTATGCCTACGGCTAGCTATACCCACACCTACCATACTGGTCTGCCTCTGACTTGGCAGCAACTTACACATGTTGTGGACACACACACACATTACAGTCACACAGAAACACACACAGCACCCTCAACGCACACTTACACAGACTACGGCACTCACAGACACAGTTGAACACAGTACCTACGTGGACCACGACACCGTCAGCGGTGACTAACTGTCCCTTCATATCATCATACTATTACTCGCGGATGTACTATTCCTGTACTGTGTTCTATCGGTCTTTCAGCCTTGTGGTTACGCATGTCGGTATGTTACACATTCCATGGTTGGCGGTATCCTATTTATTTGTACCTCCAAGATGTTATGAATGTCGTTGAACTATCTATCATATTTGCAGATATCGCTGAATCCATCTATATCATCATATATCCCTCTATTGCCCTTTCTATCTGTATTATATATATGCATATGTGTACATATATATATATATATATATATATATATATATATATATATATATATATATATATATATCTATATATACATCTATATATATATATATATATATATATATATATATATATATATATATATATCGCGGAACATGACAGGCACACAGCACCACCATATGCTGTAAGACTCATGTACTGTTCAGGTGTTGGCATTCCGTGTTGCACTGGCTGTTGTGTTTACAATATTTGAGGGCTGCCTATGTAGGAGTCACACATTGGGCCACCTATACATTACAATTTACAGGTGGTCATGTTTGTGTGCTATCCATTTTACTGTGTGTGCAGGTGGAGAGGTGTCAGTCCATAGGGGCCTAAACGGTCAGTGTATGTGCTATACGTTCCCTCTTTGCCAAGGCATAGGCATATTGGGCACACCTCCGTCTGCCTACTGGGGCTGGCACAGTGTGTTCATGGTCTGAATCCCTCTGTGCCTGCACTGGCCTTGGCAGTTGCGGTGGGCTATGAGGGCCTTCACCATTTTGTCCCTGCTGCAGCTGCTTCCGCAGGATCATATTATGTAGCATGGCACATACTATGATGATGTGGGCACACGTGCCTGGAGAGTACTGCAAGGCTCCACCAGATGTATCCAAGCACCAGAACCATGATTTCAGCATCCCGAACACACGCTCTATGATGATTCTGGTTTGTGTGTGTGCCTCATTATGGCGTTCTTGCATAGGTGTGTGTGCATTTCTGATGGGAGTCATCATCCACGGCTCCAGTGCATAGCCAGCATCCCCCACGAGATGGCCATGTGGGATGTCCCCCCTGACAAATACCTGATACAGCTGTGAGGCATACCAGATATGGGAGTCATGGTAGCTTCCAGGGCTGCCAGCACACACATCCATAATAATGCCCTGGGCATTGCACACGACCTGGCAGTTGATGGTGTGGAATCCCTTGCGGTTTATGTAGCGCATACCCTGCTCACTGGGTGGTGACTTGATTTGTATGTGCGTGCAGTCTATCTCACCCAGTACCTCCGGATATTGTGCCACATGGTGGAAGTGACGCATATTGCTGGCCAACTCCTCCTGAGTTCTGGGGAAGTATATCTGCTCATTGGCATGTGGTAACATGGCATCCAGGAACTGGTGTAGTACCCTGGATGCTGATGCCTGTGAGATACCCATTATATCTCCAGTTGGCCTTTGAAAGGTACCTGTGGCCAGTATTTGCAGGCTTACACATACCTTCGGGTCCACTGGTATGGGTTACCCTCTGTTGTTTCTGGTTCTCAGGCATGGCCGGCACAGCTCCACTATTTGCTGTAAGATGTCCCTGTCCACCCTGTAACACTCTACTATCTCCAGGTCATGTAGCCCCTGGTAGGTTACCCTTGGTCTGAACACTCTCCTTCTCCTCTGAGGCCTGCAGTGGTTGTCAGCATCATCCTCCACAACACCGTCAGTCTCTAACACATGCTGATAAATCACAGCTATGGCAGCTCCCAACATGTACATTTTAAAAGTTCCCCATGTGTTTACACCTACGGTGCAGTGTTTGGGAATACACAGGTGTGTGTTGGGTGCTTACACACTTTATACTATTGTGCTGTGAACACCGATGATGTCATAGGGTGTGTATGTATGTTCGTAGCTACAGGTTATGTTATGTGTTTTACTGCCAGAACTATTATTGTGGTGCCTTTGGTGTTGAATTACATTTGCCTGCTGTGGATTACCTCTTGACCTTCCCTTTACATTTCTGCGCGTTGCACCTACCATTTTCTGGCGTGCATCCTGCAGCCTACTTTCATTTGTGCTTTCCTGGACCTGGCGTATCTTGCGTTATGTGTGCAACTGCTGGTCTGCTGTCGGTTTGCTTTGCTCTGCTCTGTCAGGTCTCCTATCTTTGCAATCCAATACCTCCCCTCATTTCTTTGCATTCACATGCCTCCCCTATCCTGTTTTGCAGGTTTCTGCAAGCGTACTTGTCAGCTGCCGTCGATTGGCCTTCATGAGTTGATTGGTGTTGATTGCTCATTAGTACTCCAATTACCCTACTTCCGCATTTCCTTTTCTTCCCCTGACCTTCCTGTTTCTGCTATTGTTTGCGGCGCGTGCGTCTGATTACTGGGTTTCGGGCACATTTTCATCCTCGTACACATGCGCTTTTTGCCACCATATGTGCTCTCAGCTAAACGATTCCTCCCCACCCCTTTCCTGCAGCTTTGCTTAGCAACGGACAGGCCAGATTTGCAATGCTCCAATGTACTTAGTGCTACAGTGGCACACCCCTCTGCTGATGTCATGTATCTCCTCTGAGACACTCATCTGTGTTATACTGCTGCACCATATGGTACAACCTTCCTCCGGCGGGACATTTACAATTCAGTATTATCTGCCTCATTTGCATGGCATTGACTACTAATTCATAGTTACCACGCCAAACACTATCGCAAGCCCTTAGCAACCCTTGCACCTTGGTTGTGGTGTTCCATGCCACCATTGTGTGTTATGCTGTAAACCTGATTTCTATTACGTTGCGATTTTATGACATTTTTATATTATTTCTTTATGTTACAGCTTCCGCACACATGCCCTGTGGTTCTGCTGTGCGTTACTGTGGACATGACATTAAATGTTGTTATTTACATGTTGTGCATGTTTTCTTATGCCATTGGCTGTGTATTTCGTTATTAGCATATGTTCACGTTGTGATACCTGGGTCTGGCCCTCTTCCATAGCTCCGATGTTATGTTTGGGATAATGTAGACCGTGTTTTTTGGTTTGCATTTCCGTGGGCTTACGCTACGCCTGCACCACTTCACGAATCGCTATATGCCTTCATTTGCATGGTGCAACACTGCACATGGGGTGATTTGCATACCTACGCCGGGGGCTGCGCAGATTTGGTGTACGCCGTTAGTGCAAGTGGAATTAGATCGTACCTGAATCGCTCGGCAGCCATATTTGGCATTATAACGCCTACACTATGTGTGCACCTGGCGCAAGCTTCATGAATCCCCGGGGTTATCTTTTGCCAAGTGATGTTTTGTATTATAGTCTCTGTGCCGAACTAAGGATTTATTTGCTTTTATTTGGAAAAACAGAAGGAAAACTTGACAGACAGTTATAGTGGATGGAGATAAAATATACAAAGTTTTTTTTTATTAACTATCATAATTCTTATTACATTCATGAAAGAAATACACTGAGTGTGTTGAAGAAGCATCACATTATGGTGGTCAAAATATATTATTATTATTACTAGTATTATAATAATAATAATAATTATTATAATTATTATTATTATGTAAGTTATTGTCAACATATGATAAAAAGAAAAATGAACACATATAAACATTACCTTAGAACAAACTAAAATAAAATAAAATAGATAAATAGAAAGCTAGCTATAGATACAGAGCTAGAGATAGAGACAGAGATATATGTACATTGTCCTAGAACAAATAACTCATTATCCTTATGCCTTAGATATAAACCGTGCAAAAAAACTGTCATGTGGTTATAGTAGCCAAGTATTACCAGCAACCATTGTCCAACATATCTAGTACATCTTATCAGCATTTAATAATGGTACCAACTCTGGCAAGCATTGTTTATTAAAATAAAAGCACATATCTTTTGAACAGACTGCAAGGCCACTTTAAGTAATTTACTCTAGGAAACAAAAGAAATTAAACACATGGGTCTTTTTTAACAACATGATTTGCTTAAATTGGAGAATAAATTAGGGAATTCATCTGTATCTTGAAAACATATTGGGAATATTTCCAAAAAGAAAGATATTTTTAATAAATGCATATTGCAAGCTGATAGAAATGTATTCCCTATTCATTTTTGGAACAAAAATGTGATCTAAAGTAAAACAAAGCTGAGATAATTACTTTGCTCCAAAGAATAATGCCATGTAAGAATGTCAAATGGTTTATTTTGTAATTATGCTTGCTTATTACAAAAGAAGAATGTAGCAGACTGTTATATAATGCACTACTAATTGTCAGAGCAGCTCCTAAGTGCCTTATCCCATGCATGCATCCCCTCAAATTATCTATGGCATAATCCCAGTTATTCTCATTAGTGGTGATATATAATTATTGAACACAGGATGTGCCAGGCCAGTCTATAACCAACAAATTGGGCTAGGCTATTTCAAGCACAAAAAGGAAACTGGTTAGTCTTAAAATGGCCCACAAGGGCAGCTAGCCTAGTACTTACCTATGAATCTATGAAGTTATATACAGAATCCAGTACAGACCTGATAGCATCACAGAACCAGAACTTATACAATAAGGTTCAGAGTAAATCCTTAACACAGGCTAAGCATTCCAGTGATGACATTTAACCATAGCAGTTAAGTTATGAACTGAAAGGTAAGCATTTCCCATTATAATGAATTGTTGGTGAATAAATTACAAAAATGGTAAGACATTTTATGCATTGTTCAATATAATTTTGCTCATTCCAAACTTATATTGATCTCTATAAATGATATGATCTATAGTTAAATGTAAGAAATACAATGCAACATATTGAACTGGGAATTAAATTATACAGGAGAGACAAAAAAGTGCTTATTTTTAAGATATTAACCAAGAGGAAATAAGTTTATTCTTTCAATCCAACAAGAAAAGAGATGAAAACTAAGATATTGCAATCCATATCACATGTATTTGTAGTTATCCACTTATTTATTTATTTATTTATTGGTATTTCTTTACTGGGGTAGTCCAGATGTGCTAAAAAGGGTCCATTTTCAGTGTAGGCCTGGGGAGAAAAGCTCCACAATAAACAAAAACAAACATTGTTGATTAATCACAAGTAACAATACAACATAAATTACAAAGAGAGACAAAACCTAAATAAAAGGCTAAACATTATACAAAAGTTCTGCCTAATAAAAGATACATACATAGAAAATATCTCTGTTGCTATGAGAAAAAAACAATTAGAATAGTTCCAGATGTTTTTACAAGTTGTTATTAATTAGGAATTAATAGAAGTTATTACAAAGATAGAAAGGGATACTAGGATGCACATTTTTGTTTTGTAGAAACTACTTTAAGAAGAAATAAACAAACATGATAAATGAGAGAGTACATGATATATTCAGGAAATAGATGGTAAACAAGGTTTAAAAGGAGGAGGTTTAGTACAGAAGCAGATTGAGGACTCGGAAAGGAATTTTTTTAAAGTAATTCTTAATGAGCACTGGGTGACACAGTGGTGCAGCAGTTAACATTGTCACCTTGCAGCAAGATGTTCTCCAGTTTGATTCTGAGGTGCGGTGCCTTCTGTGAGGAGTCTAAATGTCCTTCATGCATTTGCATGGGTTTCCTCCGGGTACTCCGGTTTCCTCCCACATTTCAAAGACATGAGTCTTGAGCATTTCTCCCTTGGCCTCCATTGAAAATAGGCTCTGTCCTATTCAGGCTTTCCCGGTCAACAAGTGCTAAATAAAAAATAAATAAATGAAGCATATTTTTGGTTAGCTCTGATTATTACGGGAAGAGAGTTCCAGGCTTAGGCCACAGAATAAGAGTAGAGAAGCTAACCAGCAGATATGTTAGGTTTATGCACAACCAGATGCTGTTTATTTTCAGATCTGAGCAATCTTTTGGGTAGATATCTGAAAAATAATGAACTGAAGGCAGAGCAAGTCAAAGGTTTGTGGATTATTTTGTAACCAGTTCTTTAGACATTTTAGTTTTTTTTTTTTAAATTAAAGTAGTTTATCATTTTCCATTCTCCACACACATCCTGATGTGCAGGAAAACTAAATGAACAGAGAGTACAGTATAGCACAAAAACTATATAAACTCAAAAACAGGATGTAAAATGTTTTTCACTTCTACAAATAAATAAAGAAAGAAATAGAACACGTTAGGCATCCATATGGAAAGAATGGCATAATTTGTGGAGTTTTAGGGCAATATGTGGAACTTGAAATTTTGACTGACAACATTTTGAAGTTTTCCGGCCATATAAATGAGGTCTTAAAATCATGTTATGCTACTATATCCATTAGGGATGAGTAGGGGCTGGTGACAGTATGAGACCTTGAGTATGGGAGTACGTTTTGTATTTTCTAAATTATAATAAGTAAATTAGAAAAGATACAAATATTTTTCACTAGGAGACTTTATGACATAAGGGATAGCAGTCCTCAGGAAAGATTTAAAAAGTTAAAGCTATACCCTGTGATTTACAGAATATATAGAGCTGATTTGTTATGGGTACATAAATGTTTAAAACATGAGAAGATGTGCATTACTTTGGGACAGTTTTTATTATGTATGTAAAAGTTAATAGAAACAGCAATAATCTGATTAAGACAGGGGTTATACATTCAAAACTAGTTACAATTGCTTTACTTCAAAGTGGGGAGTCAGTGTAATAAACTGTCCCTCAAAATCAGACAGGAACAAAATCATGCAAGTTTTAAAAAGAGAATAGATTTAAGATTTAGTGCTATGATGTACCATACTAGGGCTGATTGGAGCTAGCTAAGAGTGACCATGTACGAGGTATTTGGCTCAGAAATACATTGTAACATTGCAGCTTAATTATTATGAGTGAGTGAGTGTTTTTTTTTTTCTTCATCAGACAAATTACCATCAGTAAACAATTGCACTGTTTAGTTTATCATGCGTCTTTATTTGAAAAATATATTGAAGTCCTCTCTACCATGATGCATTCAATGGACAAAAATGCTCAGCAAATCTAGTCTGACACTGCTAGGTAGAACCAACAGCTATTGGCCATCAAGCTGGCAACCAGACAACAGCAACTAGAACCAGGAGACCAGGGCTCTGTTGTGGCCACACACTCTAGCAGCATATAAGTCTTAGAAATTCCATCAAAGGACCTTGAGCAAAGAACTCAACATACAGAAAATAAAGCCAGATGAAACAATTTGAGAGTGATTTGGCAACTGAAGAAAGTGGAAGAGACAGATGCTATCACCTGTACAAAAAGGGAATTGCAAAAACTGTTTGGAAGTACGGCCCCTGCAGTGATAGAGGTTACACACTGGATTATATCTTGGCCCCTTAACAACAATATTCCAAGGCATTTCATTTGTAACTGCTTAAAACACAATGGTCAGAAGGCCATTTCACACAAAGCCAGAGGCTCGGAACCCAAACTGGCTGTTGCTTGACATGCTGTAAATATTGTCCAGGCTACAGTGTGGCATTATATAATCAGTGGAAGATGACAGTGTCCTGCTAAGAAAATGTCATTAGCTGGGTTTTATGTTTCATGTATGATTTTCTGCTGCAATTTTATCTGAAGAAAGGGAGCTTGAGTGATTTATTCAGCTCCCTACAGGAGGAATAAGAGTTTTTCAAGTATCTGGCCATCACAACTAGCCCCATAGAGTTGATGAAAACCACATATTTACAATACACACCTACAATGTTTGGAAAAAAGAATGATGGGATTCCTTCTGTGCCATCTAAAAAATGCCCACAACAAAAGAAGGGGAAAGAGGAGAGCCCAAAGGGTTGTAAGCAAGATATGTCAGTAAGCTCCATAGACAGAGGAAGATGGAACTTCACAACCCATTAGAAAACAGATTACACATTTTGGCAGAGGCTTCAGATAAGACTTTGTATGAGGGTTTATCATCCCAGATATCTCTGACAGAAGAAATCACCATGTTGCAGAAGTTGTAGACAGAGTGATATGAAATGGAAGAAGATAGTGATTCTGTGGTTGACACTCCGACCCTGGTACTGCTCAAATGACGGTAGTTAAACCAATATTATATGAGACTAGAAAGGACTGCCATCTTCTAGCCTGGTGGAGCTTTATAAGTAAGGGTCTTTTTTTCTTGGAACCTGACCTTATATGTCAGTGGGTCTAACTGAACAGATGCACATATGAGCTTCACTTTTTTTTTTATTTTCTGTTCACGTCCATATGAGACTTAACTTGTATTCTCAGGCCATGGCAATGAGGGGACATTTGGAAAAGTACGTTTTCTTGGTGGTTCTGGGAAAAGTCTCTGATGTTATTCTACTGGTTTAACAGTGTTTGTGTTTTCCTTCTTTTTGTTGCCTAATTGATTGTTTTACCTGAGTTATCCCTTACTGTTCTAGCTAAAACCTTGTAGCCTGTGGCACAGTTTATATTTATAGTGTGATAACTGGCTTGCATGGAACTGAGGGCAGCTCAGTCTCAGATCATCTTTCTGCATTTCAGGAAAGAGGAAAGGAGATGTTTCTTCCTTTGGAAATTACGTGTCAGCTAGACTGCAAGAGGCATCTCCACTGTAACAGAAGCAGTCACCTTTAATTTCCTTCAAAGATACCCAAAGTTGTTTTGATATAGAAACGAAGATTGAATAAAAAACTGACAAGGAATTTATGCCCAAATGGCCTTGGAACAAATGTGTTAGTATTGTAACATCAACTAAAAGAGGTGTTACAATCGTGTTTTCTTAAATCTCTGGACTGGCCTGTACTGCATTACAAAAACACCTTGGGCAGATTGGCAATTCTCTTATATCAGGTAGGTTTTGGGACAGTTTTAGATTTTTGTGGTCTCACTGAGGATGAAAGATGTCATTTGCTTGCATTTAGTAATGTTCTCACTGAGGTTGTTTCACAATCTAACACTATTTTACTGGGACATGATTTCATTGTGGTCCTGGATTCAGATTTGGATGAGTTTCCTATAGAGATGGTAAGACATCCTATGGCCACATGCTTCTACATCCAGTAATGGAGGGATATGGGTTATGTGATGTCTGGAGGGTGTACAGCAAGGGAAAAAAAGAGTTCACAATTTACTCATTAATAGCAGTGGGAACAAGCAGACTGGATATGTGGTTTAGAAGCCAAATGACATTATTATGGATAAAAGAAACCTTGACAGATTCAGATCCTTTGTAGGATCATGTATGCTCATATCAGAATCACATTCTCCCAGAAAGTTCCTTTACAGATCAGTTTCAGTAGAAATTACACTCCCTTTTTCTTAAAAAGAAAGAATTTGTAAAAAAAAAAAATCATCCTCAATCACCACATTTTGTCAGGTGGTTGCAACAAGAGAAACAAACATGGTATAGCTTGGTATATATTTAAAAGGCAGTATAAATCTCAAGATAAGATAGGAAAAGGAAGTGACTCTATGAATGTAAAATTGCAGGCTACATGGGAAAGAAGTAAAGAGCCGGAAAGAAAACTGAGGGGAGAATCTCCACAGAATGTGCTTCTCTTTCAGGAACTAGAGGAGTTTAGGAAGGAATTCAGGGTGATCACATGCCAGTATATATTAAACAGATGAGAGTAATTAAAGTTGTTTCACTGGGTGGTGGGAATTGCTTCTCATAAGCTCTTGGCTAGAAAATGCAAAGACCGTAAGCATGATTATATTTGGGTTGAGATTTTCGGTCAAAGCCAAAGAAGTCAATAACATCTATGTTAAGGAACACTGCTCTGTGATAAAGGTCCCATAGAGAGGTAAGAAGGATGATGTATATCACATTTTGAAGGGCACGAGTCTAAGGCCCTACCTCAATTGTTTTTCTACTTTGAGCAAGTCAATCTCAGCTGAAGACATCTGCAAAGTGATTGACAGTTTGTCATGTGGCAGAGTACCAAGGTTATTTAGTTTACAATCAGACTTCTTTAAAACCTTTAAATAAGAATAAGAGTGTCAGTTATAAGAGTTCTATAAAGGTCTAGTAAAAGGCAACTATCAGAAATGAAGTAATTATAAATTGTCCTAAAGTTATTATGTTGCGTAAAGCTAGTAGGGACCCTACATTGCCAGCTTATACCATAAGTATTAAGACAGGTTGTAGCCAAACTCTAACATCCTTGAATAGTTTGTTTCCACACAACAGTTAGTATCCAAGTTATTGGTTCATTTCACAGGAGTATATACTATTTGTAGAACAGTGTGTGTGTGTGTTGTATCTTTAAGAAGCATTTGCAAGTGTGGCTCATGCATATAAATAGCGAGCATGTGCAAGCATCAGTGCCATTTTGAGAGAGCAGCCAGAGTGTGAACATGTATAAGTGTGATATTCAGTCTGTTTATAAGTTTAAGTTTAAGTTACTAAGCCTCAATCCTGATGTGTTTGTATATAATAAAGCTGCTTGAACAGAACCCACAGCTGTTCTTCTGTTTTATCCTGACCAAATGAGCGATATGGTGTCAGAACTGGGATTTAGGTGACAGCTTTTCCAAGCCACGAGATGCAGAGTTAACAGTGAAGACATGTTGAACAGATTTGGTGTAAAAAAGGGCCAGAGATGAACTACAGGTAACCACAACTTGCACAAATGATTTATTTTATAAAAGAAACAATACAGAGAATTCAAAGGGCAGAGAATGCATTATTAATCAAACAAATAGCACAAAAACATATTATTAATCAAATGAAAGGCACAGAATGCATTTTTGATTAAACAAGATGTTCAGAATTATGTTGTTTGACAAAATTATCAGAAACGTTCATATGGGGTTCAGAGTTGACTCGGATTTGCATAACTAGCATGTGTAAAATAAACAAATATGATTAGAGAAAACGAGCACAAGAAAAGTATAATGAGTATGAAAAGAGGTTAAATGGGCATATCAAATAAAGGGCAAATTAAATATAAATAAAGCAAGGCAACTGCATGTTTTTTGGCAAATTATTGTATTTTGGCATGAACTACTATTTCACATTGACCAAAGCTATACAAAGCATAACTAAAGTTGTTCAAAGTATCTCAGAGTGTGTAAAGTGCTTGCAGTGTGTGCTTTAGTCCTATGCATTTATTCTGAAGAGTTTACTGTTTGCAAAGTGCAACTATTTCGTAAAGTGCAGTCAGAATGCAGCCATTTTGAAAATGTTCTTGTGCGGTGTGCATTTATTCACAGAGTGCCACCATTTCAGAATGTTTCTTACACTATACAGAGTTATTTAGCAAAGTACAGCCATTTTAGCAGAGTTCAGTGTGGTGTATACAGTTTATTCGCAAAGTGCAATCATTTTGAAATATTTCTTACAGTGATAAAAGGTTGTTTTGCAGTTTGCAGTGATTTCAAAAGGGTTCTTGTGCTAGGGAGACTTATTTTGCAAAGTTCAGTTGTTTAGAGGCTTGTTTTGCTATTGAACATAGTTATAAGTTCTGGCATGAATTTCTGGCATATATATATATATATATATATATATATATATATATATATATATATATGTGTGTGTGTGTGTGTGTGTGTGTGTGCATGTTCGTACATAATTGCAAAAGCCTTCACTACTGTGTGTTAATATGGCAGAGGCATTTTGCAGACCAAGTCCACTTGTATTTGATTATAATATTGCTGAGAATTGGAGAGTAATTGAGCAGAAATACAATATTTTCATACAAGCAGCTTTTTCTGACAAAGATGCACATAAACGGGCATTCATTTTGATTAACTTAGCAGGGTCAGAGGCCATTGAAAGAAAGCATTCATTTGTGTATACACCAACAGTATGTGCAGGAGAGTGGAAAAAACATCATATTGTTGTACTGGCTGAATCAAGAAAGGACCCCGACTGCTTGAAACATAAATTTAGAGAAATGTGCAGGCTCCAGACAAATGTTATATTACAGGGACACTTATTTTATACAAGAGACCAAAAGCCAGGAGAAACTTTTGCAGCTTATATTACTGACTTGCGAAACAAGGCTAAAACATGCAGGTTTGGTGATGTGAAAGATGAGTTGATAAAGGACAGACTTGTGTGTGGTATTAATAATGCTGCAGTGAGAAAGATTTTGCTTCGTGACAGTAATTTAACATTGTGCAAAGATACTGAGATTTGTCAAATCCACGAGCTCACAGAAAGGAACATAAGTATGCTTGCAAGTGATAAAAGCATTGGTGCAGCAAGCTCTAGAGTAAATGTAGACAGCATGCAACACATGGCTAGCAGGAATGGGCCTAAGCATGTAGCAGCTGCAGCCCCTGCAGATGTTCCTGGGAGATCCCGTAGCGTTCCAGCAAGTTCTATGACTAGCTCGGTAAAACAGACCTGCTCAGTGCAATACAAGGATTTGACAGCAAAACCCAAATCAAATTTTATTGTCAACTGTCATAATTGTGGACCCAGTCATACATCTAAAAGAGAAAAGTGCTTAGCATTTGGTGAGCAGTGCCACAAGTGTAAAAAAATGTAACCATTTTCAAATGTTTTGCAAGTCAAGCAAACCTCACTCAGTTATAAAGAAAGGTCACTTAACAGAGCAAGTTGATCATAAACAAAGCTGCAACTCTATTTCTGTATAGATGGTGTAGCAGTGGTTGGTGAAAAGATTAATGCAGTAGATTTGTTGGAAAGAATGAAGTGTTCTGTACTGTCCTAATCAACAGTAAACCCATGGAGCTCAAAGTAGAAACTGGTTCAAAGTGTAATGTTATATCAGCAGAAACATTTGCTAAGGTGAGCTACTTAATCTGACTAAATGTGCAAAACGTTTTGCTTATGGAGGTGAAGACATTCAAACCGAAGCCTCAGTAGTGCTTTCTTGCTATTCAGCTGAGGACAGTTACAGATTACAATTCTATGCAGTCCAAAGAAGTGTGCAGCCATTGTTGAGTCTCAGAGACAGTTTGAGAATGAGACTGCTTTCTTTTACCAAAAAAGTCCATCGTGTAAGCACGTCCTAGTTCCAGTTTCACCGATGTTATTTTTCAGAGTATGCTCATGTTTTCAATGACATGCTAGGCAAACTTACAGTTGTGTACTTCATGAAAGTAGACCTAGAGGGCAGTCTAGTGGTCAGACCAGTAAGGAGAGTTTTGATAGCTATGCAGAGCAAAGTCAAGGCCAGTTGGATAAAATAGTGCAACAAGGTGTAATGTCTACATTTACAGAACCAATTGAGTTGGTGTCTTCCATGGTATCTGCTATTAAAAAGAGCTCAGATGACATCAGAATATGCACTGACTCAAGAGACTTGAAAAAAGCATTAAAGAGACCTCATCATCCTATTCGTACAGTCGAGGAAGTCACAGCCATGATGCCAAATACCACTGTTTTTTTCTGTCCTGGATGCAAAGAGTTCATTTTGGCAAGTGATACTTCATTGTAAATCTTCACTACTGACTACATTCAGTACTCCACTTAGTAGATATAGATTTCTCAGGATTCCTTTTGGAATAAATTCTGCAAGTGAGGTCTTTCAGCGTGCAATGGAGCAAAATTTCTCAGGTTATCCATGTGCCATAATAGTTGCTGATTTATTAGTTAGAGGCAATGGTGAAGCAGAGCATGACAGAAACCTTAAGAAAGTTCTGGACAGAGCACATGAAGTGAACTTGAAGCTCAATCCTCTGAAGTGCAAATTCAGTCTACCCGACATTACATATATAGGGCATTTATTCACTAGCACTGGCTTATGACCTGACCCATCCAAGCAAGCAAGCAACCATTCTTGGGATGCCAGCTTCAGACAGTGATCAAGCCCTACAGCATTTACTTGGTATGGTTAACTATTTTGGCAAGTTTATACCTGACCTCAATGAGTTATCAGCACCTTTCAGAGAGCTGACATGCAAAAATGTTGCCTAGTCATGGCTGGAACAACACCAAGAAGCATTTGATGACCTCAAGCAGAAAATTGCCACCCCCACCTACATTAAGATACTATGATGTCAATAAACTAGTAATTTTTTCCCGTGATGCTTCAAAGTGTGGTCATGGTGTAGTTATTCTTCAAGAAGGCAGCCCAGTAGCCTGTGCATCTATAACTCTTACCCAAACTGAAATGTAGTATTCCCAAATTGAGAAAGAACTTTTGACAATTGTGTTTGCATGTTCAAAGTTCTATAATTATATTTATGGCTGAGCTTTTCAGACTGAGACTGATCATCAACCTCTAGTCACTATTTTAAAGAAGCCTATGCATACATCTCTAGCTAGATTATAAAGAATGGTGTTCAGATAGCAAAAGTACAATATTAAAATGGTCTACACAAAAGCAAACTTCTTTATTTGGCTTCTACCTTATCCAGATCGCCCAGAAATACAATGGAACAGCTTGATGCAGAGAATTTTGACTTCAGCGTCATGTAAGAGTGTAATTCTTCTATGACGAGACTTGATGAGCTGAGAGATCATAAAAAGCCTAACCCAGTATTGCAAAATCTCAACCACTTCATTGATGTCGGATGGCTGTCAAAGCAATCTTGTGTACTGCAAGAAGTGCAACCTTATTTTCCTAACCGAGATTAAATGTTGATGGAAGATGGTATTATTTTCAAAAGTTCTAAAGTTGTTATTCCTACTTCCTTACAACATGAATAAAACCAGATTTTACATCATGGCCACCCAAGTTCCGATTCGACCAAAAGAAGGCCGAGAGGACTAGTATTTTTAGCTTCTCTGTATAAAGACATTGATAAAGTACTTTCATCTTGTTTAGTATCCAATAGTACTAAACCACATTTGCAAAAAGAGTCACTTCAGCTAGGCCAAATTCCTGAACTATCTTGGTCATCAGTAGCCACTGACATATATGAGTGGACACTCAGCATTACTTGGTGTTGGTAGACTCTTGTTCGAACTAGCTTGAGATCGATTTGCTACCTAATCTAACGCCCACTACTGTTGCTACTAAGCTGAAACATTATTTCTCAATGGTAGTCCACATAAATTTATCGTTGACAACGGTACCCAGCTTACCAGTCAATTGTCTGAGAAATTTGCAAAAGAGTGGGACTTTGTTCATATTACTAACAGTCTGGAATACCCACAGTCAAATGGCCTGGCTGAGCATGCAGTACAGAGTTTAAAGCAATTGTCAGAGTGGTCAAAGGAGGACAATACCGATATCTTGTTGAATTTACTCAGTCTCAGAAATATACCCCGTAACAACATACTTGGCTCGACTGCTCAGAGACGTCTGTCTAGGCAAACCAGAAAATCCTTGCCTATCAGTTCCAGGTTGTTAGTGCCTAAAGCTAAAAACAACAGAGCAATCAAAGCCCAACTGTTCGGAAAGCTTTCTTTTCAGAAGTCCAGCTACACTAAAATGAGCAGATCTCTTCGCCCATTGAAAAAAGGAAAGACAATGAGGATACACACAGCGAAATCTTCAACTGGATTGGTCAAGTAACAGGTATATGTGCTAAGCCAAGATCCTACTTCATAGAATCAGGAGGTATAGATTACAGGAGGAACTTTAAACATCTCCTTCCCATGTCAGAATAGATATAGCAGCATCGTTTGTGTGATACAGACTCTAGATCTCAGAGATATCCAGACATTTTTCCTATTGAAGAACGTGTCTCATCACCTACTTCTATTCTTGATGATGTCTGAGATGTCCCCAAAGTTGAACATTCAGTAAAGACAGTCCTTTTTGCTAGACCTAGTTCCAATTTTTATGCCACACAATTTGGTTACATTTCCAGACCTAGTGTGAAATACACGGCAACCTGGGCATTATTTACTTTTGTATAATTGCATATCAAAGGATTGTTTCTGTACAATTGTATATCAATCAATGTCATTAATGCATGAGCTATTTCTCAAAGAGGGAGGATGTAGAACAGTGTGTGTGTGTTGTATCTTTAAGAAGAATTTCCAAGTGTGGCGCGTGCATATAAATAGCGAGCACATGCAGGCAGCAGTGCCATTTTGAGATAGCAACCAGAGTGTGAACATGTATGAGTGTGGTAGTCAGTCTGATTATAAGTTTATTTAAGTTTAAGTTACTAAGCCTCAACCTTGATGTGTTTGCATATAATAAAGCTGCTTGAACAGATCCCACAACTGTTTGTCTGTTTTATCCTGACCAGACGAGTGACACTACTGTTTTCCAGATGCTAAACATGACTTGAGTTTTATTGAAATCAGTTGTTAGGTCAGAGCACTAAAATTACTTACATATAAGCAGACAGTTAATTGCTTGCACTGACAGATCAGCTTATGAGAATGGTTGTCATCAAAAAGTTAAGTCATTTCCACACAGAAGTACTTTAGGTTCTGCAAATATTTTTCTGATAATAAACATAGAAAAGTGCAGGAGACAAGGAAACTTGCTTGACAGGCTCCTGTTATGTTTTTATTGTTCTTCACAAATGACCATCAGCCATACTCTTCAACATCTTTATGCCAGAAATCTGGAAAAGTCTAAAATAATGAGGGGACAAACCCCAAAAATAAGGATAGATTTTAAATATAGCTCTTAGAAAGTTGCTAGTTTAACAGTATTTGTGTTTGCATGCATTTTCTGAAGGATATAAAGTCTAAAGCATAAACGTATGTCATAATTTAGTGTCTTCAATCCTTGATGATTTGACAGAAAACCACAAACTTTATGAGGAACAGACCAAAAAATATGTGTCAAAAATCTAGACACTCTGTGAAAATCTGGACAGTTAAGCAGTATGCCTTCAGTTGCTACTAGAACCTTTCCAAAGGAACCACTTCTAATGAGTACTACGTACGTCACTCTGAGTTACTGCAACCCATGCACAGCAACAGTAAACAGCTTGGTATTGTTATTGAGGAGATTATTTCATGCACTAATATTTCGCTATGATTGCATCCATTAACATTCAGGAAATTATATGCAGTGGGGACGTGCAGGCATACAGTGATGGTTCTGTGGCAAATCAACCAGTGCTACCCCCCCCCCAATCTCCCTTAGTACAACAAAACCTCAGCATGTTATGAGCCTCAGCAAATGTCTGTTTTAATATTTAAGGGTGCATATAACGATTTTCCTTCTCCTTCTTTAGTTGCCATGCTTTCCAGATTGTTCTATACAAACTACATTGTTATTTCATCCTGTCTGTGAAGTTGATTTTCATTTATCCAGTTCCTCTATTGAAAGATTTAGCTATGTCAATGAAAATAACACCTGTTAATTGACAAGCATCCATCTTCCCATAAATATTAATTGCTATGTCTAGGAAGAAACAGAACATTTATAACTCTTGGGAAAGGTGTGCTATTGTATTACAATGAGACCATAGGAGTCATAATGATCCATCAGATGGTTAGACACAACATTGTTTATAAAATTTGTATACAGGAAGACAAAGAGATATTGACATATAGTACTTGTAATCATTCTAGTTCTAGGTTTTAATTGTCTTAATAATATGAATTAGTTAAATACCAAGAAGGGTAAAAACCTGTGTTGAATTGTGATAATGAACATCACAATGTGGTTTATCATACAAAAGGATCCCTGAAGTTGCAGGTTTACTTCAAATAATATGACCAGATAGAATTTAAAGTAGCTTGTTAACCCAGATAATGAGAAGTATCTAAAGATATTTTTAAGTGATGCACTGTTATTTTTATTATCTGCTATTCAACGAATGCTAATGCCACCTGCAGCTGGACTGGATGAGATGAAATGTAATCCATTGTTTATGACAAAGAAAAAGACAAAGGTGGTTAGTTATCCAGATTTTTGTTTACTCAAAATTGTAAAAGCTTTGCAAATCTGCCTTTAAAATGAGTTTTTTGTTTATATTACACAAAATACAGCAGCAAGGATAAATGGTTCGCTCAAATAAATAAAAGTCCAAATCCATATAAAAAGTGAACCAAAACAATGCAGAGGTATTCAGATAAAAATCAGGTTTAATAAAAATCATAAGCGCTTTCAAAGTTAATATAAAACTGCTTCTTCACAGGGTATAACTTACTAGAACAATCACTCCATATAAAATAATTGAAATACCATTTTATCCAATCACATAGCCTACTGCATTAGTTACCTAGCAACACCATAACATCATTAATTCACACTGCTCATACAAATCATCCAGCAAAAGGAACACCAACAAAGATAGACCAACTAAATCAGTTGATTGCAACATATCAAAGTTTTATATGTATATACTTAAATCTTTCATAATTACACAGAATAAAACTGTATACATTACAGAGGCATGTATATTATGTTGAACCATATAAAATAGTTCAAGAGGTTTCCTTAAACTCCACAAGGTTTTAATAACATCTAAAAAAACTGCATTGTAATATTTTAATATTTTATAAACATTTTATTTCTATTGAAATTGAAACATCCCTTATTTCCATAAACCCTAGCCATAGAATAGGCTTAATCGGTACTTTATCATTCAAGCTCTCTGAGCATTAGCCATCATTCTACTGATGCATCTTATCTCTGATGTGTTAGTTCAGTTTCCAGTGTCACCACCCCATTCATTCTGTTTAACTACCTCAACTACTAGAAATTTTAAATTCTGTGTTGTTCCATTTTGAACTATATGTTTGGTAGAGCATTTTTCTTATGAATGGGCTCCAGTTGTGCCATGATATTAGAAACCCAAAATACTTGGACAAATTAAGCTAAAAAAACAGAAATATTTACAGTCTGATTCTGCCTCTCAGTACATCTAGCAGAAACTCAAAATGTCTGGCGAGTAAAAAAATATCACTGCTATTAAAGCTCTGTCTAAGAACCCTTATGTTGAAGAGAATTTCCTTTAAAATAATTTTCTTATCTCATTTTATCATTAACAGTATGAGGCTAATTACTTTCACAATAATTGAATGCCAGGAAACCATTTGTTTCATAAAGGGTTTTCTCCCAGTCCTTTATTAATAACACACCTGATGTGATCTGCAACATTTAAAAAAAACGCGAGAGTTATAAAATATTAAAAAAATGATACTTATTTATCAGATGTTGGGCAACACATTGTTTATCAAATGTGCATTTGGTGGTATTGAATTTACATTGCAAATTTATGAGAAACAAAATTGTATTTTCCTTGTGAAAACCTAATTGTGTTATGGTCAAACAATGAGTTGTATTTCTGCAACCATGTGACATAGTTATACTGGATTAGTGAGTGAACTACTGCATGCTTGAGAGCTTTTGGGAGATGTATGACCAGACATCTCTTAAACTGAAGAACTAATGTTGCTAAAATCTTGTTAATAATTTTTTCCTATGGTAATTTTAACCTTTCTCTTTGGAGTTTTAAATTATGTTTTACACAGAGTAGAAAGCTGGTGGTTGTATCTTAGTTTCATTCTACCATCAGCCAGAGTCAGGGTTTTGATAACTTAAGTCACTGTAGTGGTGATGGAACTATTCCCTGATGAGTGTGATGACCTGTTGGAAGTTTCATTGCCTTTGAGCAGATCCCCTCCTCAAATCTGCTGTAGAAGATGTTTAGCCTATCCAGGAATCCTATGGTGTCCCCACATTTAGCTGATAGTGGTCTATGTTCTGTAATGGCTTTAATTCCCTGCCACATGCTCCTGGAGTCCCTTGTGTCAGTGAAGTGGAGCTGGACCTTCCTTCCATAGGCTTTTTCTTCAGATTTTCCCTAGCCACTCCTAGAGCTTCCTTGTCATGAGGCAGAATGCACACACACAAACTAGACTGTATTTAACAAATACAAAATACATAATACTCATAAACTTAACTGTCTCTCAGAAACACTAATAAACTATCCTTTAGATTATCAATGCTCCTTACATGTCTTTTGACACACTTCAAGTTCTAGAGAACAATGAATTTTTTATGGTACAGCGTTGTATATATTTTTCTTCCCCCTATTCTTCAACAACAATAACATCATACCTTACTTTTGGGTCTGACCTGCTGTAATTTCATTGATTTACCCCCAAACTATTATATTTCCTCCTCCTCCTCTGCCAAATCAATCTGCTCCTCTTTCTCTTCCCTCTTGACTTCTTGCATCACCTGTGAGACACATAGAGAACAGCAAAGAAATTGTGTGTGTGTGAGACAGAGAGAGGGAGAGATAGTTTATGGTAGGAATAAACTG
The DNA here is from genome assembly GCF_019279795.1 of Protopterus annectens. Classification (NCBI taxonomy): domain Eukaryota; kingdom Metazoa; phylum Chordata; order Ceratodontiformes; family Protopteridae; genus Protopterus; species Protopterus annectens. Next base: position 504,369,856 of record NC_056741.1, on the reverse strand, counting down.
GACATGTATCAGAATACATAAAGAAATAATTTGCTCTGGCAGTAATGCTACTTATAGATGATGAGAAAGAGGCATAAAAGCACTAAGATAGTGCGTAGTTTGAATAGCTCTGACATACCATTATAATCTATAAAAACCAACAGGAACGTAGTTCAGCCACCAAGTTTATTCGAAACAACTGCACAACAGGCTCACCAATAACCTAGGTTATTGGTGAGCCTGTTGTGCAGTTGTTTCGAATAAACTTGGTGGCTGAACTACGTTCCTGTTGGTTTTTATCATTTGACTTCGTTTTGTGATACCATTATAATCTATCTATGCAAAATAGTTGCAAGTGGCCAGTATTAGTGAAAAGATGAATAAATATAAATACATCCTAAATGCAATCTAATGTTTCTTGAAAGAACTATTTTACACATATGCACAAAGATACATTGAAGTATTACCAGTACACACACACACACACACACACACACACACACACACACACACACACACACACACACACACACACACATGTCAACAGTTAATACATATTTATTGTCTAATGCAATGCTGAGTCATCTGTCTCTTTCTTCCTGAAAAGTTCTTGTCTGCTGGTAAAGGCTGACCTTGGCAGCACCCTCCTGACACAATCCCCTCTTCTCCATGACATTATAATGCTGTAATCTTCAGAACAGTTTTCTAATAAAATATGTCTCTGTGAGTGAAGAACAATGCCAAGGATGATAAACAAAAAAAAAAAGAGAGAAACAAACTACAGAAAAGATGGGGATTTGCATTTTCATGGCTAAGAACGTTGAGATTGGCAGAATTTACATAGATGTTCAGTATGCCAGAATGTGACAGGACATGCTGTCATTCAGGAATGAAGTACTGCAGTAAATCTTGAATAGGAAAGAACAGGTGGCACCATGGCTGTGAACCACAAAAGAGGTGGTTAATTGCTTTTCTAAATTTATCAAAATAAATGTTTTTTCCTGAGAAGAGCTATTGGAATCCTTATGTGTCATACACAGAATACTGAATAATGAAAACTGAATATAAAAAACAGTGCTTGGATTGGCCATTTTATTTTAACCTTTTAAATGGTTGCAATGATACAGTCCACCTAAAGAAGCATACAAAATTATACATATGCCTCAGCAGGCTTCCCTATAGCTGGTCGAGGTAAAATTTCTCAGTCTTTATTTGCCCACAGGAAAGAACTTAGAAAAGTCAGAACTTCTCTTGCTGTTTTTTATTGGAACTCCTTGCTGGTATGATTTCTAAGTCTGGGCTGGCAATGATTCACCTCTTTTAGGAGATTCCTCCTTTCTTTGAGTTGGCACAACTATGGAATTGGTATATATAGCTTTTTTTTTGGGGGGGGGGGCTTTTGCCTCACGCTGGGAGTGCATGGGGGCTTGTCCTCCTTGCCAAAATGCTCAAAGTTTAATTTTTTTCTCCTTCTGTGTTTCAGGCAGAATTTTTTGGTACTTTGGATTCTCTGTTTTCTGGAAGTTGACAATGAAATTAGCATGTTATCTTATGTTTTTCATTATCTTTGTCTGCTTTCAATACAGTGCTTATTACATTTTAATTTATATTAAATTTGTATACAGAGCACACTGCCAGATATTTATATTTTTCTGTGAAACTTCAAAGTTATTAACAAATACTTGATGTCAAATTCTCTTTACTGGATCACATTTTCAGAAGGCAAGTACTAAAATATATATTAAAAAGTAGTTTCAGTCAAAGTGTTTCACATTAATGCAGTTTAATAAATAACAGCTTTCACACATTTCAGTGAATTCAGTATTTAAAGGAACACAATAAATGAAATTCCAGTTACATGTGTTAAACTATAGGACTAATATGACTTAGTTTCTTACCATTACTTTGATTTATAGTAGTTTCATATCATTACTTTGATTTATAGATAACACACACATATATATATATATATATATATATATATATATATATATATATATATATATATCAGAGAGAGAAGAAAAGCAAAACAGATTCCAGGTACAAATAATAAAGTAAGCATGAAAAGAAATGCAGGTTGTGAGGAATGAGCTTAACAAGTCACTTTCACAAAAATCCCACATTTTAATAATCATACAGTCCAGACTCAGAATTAAGCAGAAACATGGGCATGCCACATCCCTTAGAATTTTTCTTCCAGATGCTTGTGTATCCCTAGACATAACTGTTCATTAGTATATCCATCTCTTCACCACCACTTCATATAGCTGAACTACCCAGTGTGTGTGTGTGTGTGTGTGTGTGTGTGTGTGTGTGTGTGTGTGTGTGTGTGTGTGTGTGTGTGTGTGTGTGTGTGTGTGTGTGTGTGTGTGCGTGCGTGTGTGGTTGCAGTGTACTCTGTCAAATGCATGCCTTGTTGGCATAGTGCACTGCTTTCATTTTCAATCAAACATACCACCTGCTGTCAACAGGAGATGTTGAGCATCAGTTCACTGAGCTTTGTTTTTTTGGTATGTGAGCTGTGAGTGCATGCAGGTAAATATTTTTTTGTTTGTTAGGGTTAGCGTAAAGGTAAGGTAAGTGAATAGATTAAGTCCTGCCTGTGTGCGAATGTTTTTGAGTGTATGTATGAGACTTCTTCTGAGCTAAGTTTACAGTTAGGGCTAGGAAGGTGATAGGTTTAGCATTCTATTTGTTTAAGTGTAGCTGTGACTATCTTGTGTAGTGATACTGTTTGGAAAAAGGCTTTTGGCAATGTAATGTGTAGGACTGGGGTTATGTTTAGCTCACAAGTAAAGTGTTATAGGTGGGACAAAGACCCAAACCATGTCACAACCACTAACCCTAACAATGGCCCTGCTCCTAACCCAACCCTACCTGTTATGTTACTAAAAAATTCCATTACTTAGACAAATTATGTCTTTTTTTGCTGTTAGTTACTATTATTTATTATTTTTTTTATCAGTTGACTGAATTGAGAAGAAAATAAATAATTTGTTTTCCTTTTCCAATCAGTTTACTTTTGGATGTTTTTTGATGTGCAGAAATCAAAGTAATAACAACTGCATTGCATTGCAGTGCACTGCCATCACTGTTTGTATTATATAACATATCAATTACAGCAGTATAACTGCCTCAAATAGTATAATAAGCATTTCAATGTTAAGGCATAAAGTTAGGGTCAAATGTGAGGCATGCCTTTTAAAATGTCATTTTCAAACTGAAATAGTTAATTAATGAGAACTTTACTTACCAGCATTTTTGAGTTTTTTGTTTTGTAACACAGACAGAACCACTAGTATGTTCCCAAAGATGTCCACGGTAATTGTGAAAATCATCACACTGGCCAATAATATTGTTAAGCCTTTTGAGATCTCATAAGCTGGAAAAGCAGTGTGATTACCATCAATGGGTCTGCTGCCATCAGTGCTAGTATTAATAACTAATATAGTCATGGAAATATTTAAAATAGTATCCCTAAAATATAAAAAGGCAGGACCTCTTTTTTGTTAGAACATGTTTGCAATATGGGCTGGATCACACTAAGACACTTACAAATTTTGTATTTTATTATATTTACCTGAATATCAAATAAATTAAAGATTATCAACGTCAATTTCTAAATTAGCTATTAAGTAAACAAATAAGTAGACAATGCACACAGTTTTCCTAATATCTATTTAAGTTACTGAAAAAAGAGTTACATTTTCTTTTTTATTGAAGCACTAGCTCACAAAGGGTATATTTCTTCAGTCTTTCCTCATATATCTGGCAAAAGATTAGCCTGCTTGATCACTTTCAGAACCCATCTAGTCGTCTGATGTGTTTCAAGTTTGCTGTGCCTTTTAAATAATCACTGATGCTCCTCCTTTACAGCTGTTACAGTTGGAAACACAAACGTCTAAATCCCACACAGAAAAGCATAAATAGATTCTAATTATCTCAGTTATATCATGGCTCATTGCATTTCTAGTATTGCAAATTTGCAACACCATTACTTCCTGCTTTAATTTCAGAACACTTTTTCTCTGTTTTGTGCTCTGTCTTGAAAGATTTCAAATAGAAGATATGACATTACTGAATAAAAAAAACACTATCAGTTGAACAGGCTGTACATCATTTTGTCAGTCGCACTTCATGCAATTTACATTTGTGTGAAAGTGCCATTTCACACAATGAAAAAACAAACGCCACAATGTTGAACCTTACAACAGTGAATGCAGCACAGCATTCGCTGTTGTAAGGTTTGACATTGTGATGCAGATTGCACTATAGTGGGGATCGGGAAATGTACCCTTTCCCTCACTATAGTGCGATCTCGAAGTTTGTATATTTAAGTAGCAGGGGGTGTGGAGGGTGCAGGGGGGCTTGCCCCCCTGAAAACATATTTTTTGCTGTGCACGTCACAGTAATACTGTTCCTGGAAGAGTGGTGAATGTTTAAATTATGTCGAATGGGACCATTCACCACTTCGGAGTTCTACTTTATTTGTGTTCAACATTATAAATTTTGCACTTTTGTTTTGAATTAGTAGCAATTCGCCATTTTTTAGTTCAATAAAATAATAGTAAACCATTGAATATATGTTTGGAAAAACTGAGAATTTTTAATTGAAGTGCTGAAACAAGTTATCATGGGAGGAAGATGGCTGCAAGGTGTACGTGTATTACAGCAGTAGTTCTTCAAGTTTGATTTTGGTTGAAGGTATGTTGGACCAGATGATGCTAAAGAGAGTCATTGTACAAGAATGACAGCTTTCATGAAGTTTATTTCTAGGGGGAATATACTGTCCTGTACAAAGAAATGGGTTTATTATGAGGGACATGACTGTTTTTAGAGGTGAGGGAGGGTAATCGTTTTGTAGATATCTATATTACACTTACCAAGAAGGTAAAATAAACATGTATCAGAAATGTTAGAAATCTTTATGAAGTTTCAAATGAATCTGGGTTACAATTTCACACAAGTCAGGTGGTGGTACTTAAGTCAGGAAGTGGAATTTGTGAAACAGAAGGTCTACTACGATGAGATGGGAGTGATAAATATTCAGGGCTATAGTATATGGAATAGTGGATGCAATTTACCAGATAAATGGATAAAATGAATGGTAAGGAAAGTAGGACAACAAGAAAAATTAAATACATTAAAAGAGAATGTAGTGTTTGTTACAGGTTTTTCACTACCACTCGATGTATTTGATACAACTAGTAAGAATAAATAAAAAAAAATAATAATAAGATACTGCAGGAGTTCAGGAAAACATGAATCAAGTTCACGTGGATAGCAAAGAGAAGAAGAATTTATAGGATCGGAATGCAAGCATCTAGGAAAGAATGATGGTTTACATTCACAGATATTGAAAGATATTCTGCAGCCATTAACTTAGCACAGAGACTCAGTATTTGTAAATAAAACAATGATAGATGGGTCAAGTGAAAAGCAGGAGAAATTGGGGATCAGCAGAGATGTACTCAATGGTGCAGAAAAAGCTACTAATAAGGTAGCATGTCAATTCTTAGGAAGACAACAGTTGCTGGGGGGGGGCGAGGTTTGTAAAAAATAACACTAGAAGGAAGACAATTGAGTTTGAGAAGAAAATGTAGCTGTGGTCAGGTTGGACTGATGAAAATGACAGATATAAGAAAGACTGTGGAAGGGGAGTCTTTGTTGTTTAAATAATTTGAATTAATAGTGGGTGAATTTGCAAGAGAAGGGATAATTGGATTTTCTGTGGGGGTTTAATAAGGAACATTAAACTGTGCTTAACAGGAGTACCTGTGCTTAACAGGAGTACCTTATACTAAGGGACCGAATGGTAGGTAAGCTGGAGAGGGAAGTGATAGTTGTGACTGTGGGCAGAAACAGAAGATAGAAAGGATATTCAATATATTTCTGGAAACCCATAATAAAAGAAGAAATGGATCAGTTTCAGGAAGAAAGTAATTAAGATATGAAATTATATGATTTGGGGGAAGAAGCTTAGGAATTACCTAAACATGTTCTATCTACAGTCTAGTAGGATTTGCAAATATGATGCAAGCAGCAGTGATGGTGAAAAAGAAGGACATAAGAGGATTACTGGAGATGTGAGCAGAGACAGGCAGCTCAACCTTGTTTGTAGTTGGAGTAAAAAAAATGAGCAGAGAGAGGGGCAGATCAATTTTTTTATGTGGTTGAAGTACAGGAATGTCCATAATGTGTGGTGTAATGCTGTTGAGAGTTGGAAAGAAGAACAGATTATTTTGTTTATGTGTTAGAGAGAGGGTAGCTAAAATGTACAAATAGGAAGAGAATATAGAAAAATCTGATTATAGTGTTAGGAGACAAATCTTGAATAGCTCAGTACTGGAAAGATAGTGCATAATAAATATTGGGAATTAAAGAAATGAATTGGGCAGCAAAGATATAGTTATGGTTTTAGAAGGCAACTTGAGAAAGATGACAAGCAAAGGGAAGTTTGATACAAGACGTGAAAGAAATGAACATGACTGGCCAAAATGCAACAACAGTTTTGGAACAGTGTACAGACTGTTTAAGAATTTTCATATTGTGTTGTGTTTCTTGTTGTGTAAAGAGGCCTAAGAAGTGAGAGGGTAAGGGAAGGATGAGAACTGTGCATGTATATTGCCAGGCACTATAAAGTCCTACTGCTGACAGAGTGAGGTACTGTTTGATGCAAAATTTACTATAAAAGCAGGAAAAAGTTATAAATAAAGAGAAACAAAACTATATCAGCTCACAGAAACTTCTGTAACAGATCTTTTAAATATCTTTTTCTATTTACTTCAGATTCAGAAAATAAGATCACAACCACTTATGCACCAATAAATAATGGATCATGCGTAATTCGTAAACCTTTTGTCAAAAGAATAAGTAAGAACATAATGGTGAATAATGTTGACCATGGTTATGCCCTAGTTCCCTAGTAAAGTCATAAAATTATTAATAGATAAAATGATGGATAAATCTCTATGGCTCAACAGATCTTGTTGAATTCTTGCCAGACCTGTTGTAGAAACAGTTAGGTTGGCTCTGTAATACAGAGTGGGTGAGCCCTGGTTATAACCTAGAAAAGTGTTGTCTGATTAAGGAACCCAACACTGCAGGAGCCAGGTAAGAGGGGTATGCTCACCTCTCCATTGGGGAGGAATGAGTGCTGGTGCTTGGGAACCACACATAGCGATGTAGATTCTCTAGTGATGCTAAGGGAATCACCCATCATCTTTGAAGGAGGAGGAGGACAGCTCTGTAGCTGGAAATCACTCTTGTGGAAGTCAGAGATGACCTCCATGGCCAGTCCATTGCCCCTTCCTTGTGATCTGGTTGAATGTAATTGGTCGGTAGGATATAATGAAATATAACTGAACCTCCATTGATGGCAGCCTAAATGATGACCTCTTCTGGCTGATCCTTGCCCTGATGATGGAGAGCAAAAGGTCCAGTTTGGTTGGGAAAAGATTGATAATCAGCTAGCTAGCGTGGAAAAAATGGCAATAAAAATAAAAAAGAACTAGCAGGATTAGTTTTGCATAACATAGAATTTAGTACACTATTTACAAATGTCAGCATATTTTTATTTAAATAAAAGCATGATGTCATTCCTCAGAAATAAATAAAACTGATCACATGCTAGAGTGCGGCAAATGTCACAGGTGAATAAACAAATTGCAGTACTATCATTTGTAAATTAATTCCAATATTGTAATTGTGGTCAGGACTTAGAAGCTTATGGTTGCCACCTTTTCATATGCACCAAATGGGACATTTTTGTAGGAAAATGCAACTGTGCAGGACAAATCATACCCCTGTCCAGTGCAAAGGACAGAATTTCACATTTTTACCAAAACTAAAGCCTGTTCTTGTAGCATTTGAGTAGCTTATGTTGTTTGATATAACATTTAGGGGTCTCAGATAAATATATATTTTTTATGTAGGTATTAAAGAAAACTTAGGAAATATGTTGTGTCCTAAAATCTCATGGCAATTGTCACTTGTTAGTTTTTCTTTTTCATAGAATACAACCACCCACATTGGGATTGAACTGCACAGAGGGACAGGCAAAAACCCTAAGCTTAAGTGCTTAGTAGCTGGTACTGAAACTGTAGCAAATTGTTTGCTAAAATGCCCTTTTCACTTCTGCCCTTCAGTGTCTGCTTCTTCCAGTGTTGGGGCTGCTGACTGAATCCCATTCACCTGGATTGCAATAAGAGTTCCAGCCCTCTATGCCACAGTCTGGTGTTTTTTTTTTCCTTTCAAAATGTTGGATACTGCTCACTGTCAAGCAGTCAATGATTGACATCTGAAACAATCTATTCCTTTCCCTGCTAATGGATCTCTTTAACTGTTTTTCTTTCACTCTCTCCCTGTATCTTTCTCATTTTCATTACTTTAATGGAAAAATAACAGCAGCACGGAACATTTATTTTTGCACTTTCTTCCTACACATACGTTTAATTGTTTTCAATATGTGCAGCACTCTGTAGTAAGTGTACATACGCTGCAGTTTGTTTTGTCAATTTGTGTACTACTCTGTAATTATTTGAGTGTAGATATGCTACAGTTTGTGTTGTCTGTGTGTGCAGCATTCTGTAGTAGTATAGAGAGTAAGTGTGTGCAGCACTCTGTAGTAGTAGTTTGGGTGCACAAACGCTGTAGTTTGTTTTCTCATTCTCTGCACCAGTTTGTAGCTGTCTGAGTCTTGTTATGATGCAGTTTGTGTTGCCTGTGGGCACAGCACTCTGCAGTAGTAGTGCAAATGAGTGTGTGAAGTACTTGGTAGCAATAGTGTGAGTGAGTGTGTGCAGTACTCATTAGTAGTAATGTGAGTGAGTGTGTGTGCCGTACTCAATAGTAGTAGTGTGAGTGAGTGTGGGTAGTACTCAGTAGCTGTAGTGTGAATGAGTATGTGCAGTACTCGGTAGTAGTAATGTGAGTGAATGTGTGCAGTACGTAGTATTAGTAGTGTGAGTATATATATGCTGCAGTTTGTGTTTTGTGCCTATATGGTGGAGTTTGTGTTGTCTGCCCTTACATCAGTACTGTGAGCCTGTGTGAGATGCAGTCTTTTCATATGTTAAAAGGCCACTCACATGTTAGAGTACACTTTCCTTGTTTAGCAATATGTTTATTTCAAAATGAAAAAAAGAAAAATGCTATTTTTAGTGAGACAGATAACCTTAGCTGCTACAACAAAGAGCCATTGATCTGATGCACTCATGGTTTGCTAATCCAAGCATCTAAAAATGTAAATTTTTTTCAACTCAGATATCCTGTCTTGCCTGGAATGGTTATATCATTCTTGAAACGTCTGCGATTTTAATGTCCTAGAAGAGATTTTACCATCTCACAGGATTTTTATCTCAGTGACTGTGTATACTGTGTTGCATTACTTACTGATCTACTGCTTAAAAATCTAAACTGTTCCCAGTACCTTGATGTCCCTTTCAGTGGTACATGAGGGCAAAAAATGAAAATATAGAAGAAGCCAAAATACCTCAGAATTTCTGTTTAAGAACTGTATTACAGTTCTTAAACAGAACTATTTTATGATTTTTTTCTTCCCATACAAACGCATTAGGTAATAATACTGCTCAATCCTAACAATAAAAAATTGCAATGCTACCTGCCACTCTACCTTCAGCTGCTGGAGTATCTCAACTAAATTGTGGTTCTGACATTCCTCCTCGGTACAACTAGCATTTCACTCCTTAATGTAGGAGGGGCCTTTCCCTTGCTATCTTCTCTGATCTTGCTGTCCTAGTTTTAATTACAGTAGGCAGCACAAATTTAACTTTAACTTCAGTTTTTATCCAGATAAGCATATTTCATTATATCTTACACATATCATCTGCATCAAAGCTGTTCTCTCAAAGAAAATCTCCTTTACTTGCTAGAATACAGTTCCCTGCCGCCTAGCATTTCCATAAAATAAGCTTATTTCCTGAACCCTGCTCCTAATACATCCCCAGCACCTGCCATTGCTCTTTGCTCCTTCTTTCCACAGACTGTCTATATATTGTAAAGAAAAATCTAAGGATTCTCCTCATTTGTAATCTCAAAGTGAATGCACTACCCACTCATTCTTGCTTCCCCAAATCATTTCAAGATTTCTTCTGGAAGTTGTATCATCTTGTCCAAGTGATTTGCATAAGCTTGTACTCAACTATTGTTAACTATCCCCCCCCACTCTTTTTACTACACAAAGTTCAATCATTGCCCTTGTTACTTTTCTCTTTTCCTCTACTCTGTCCCTGCAACTTTTTTTTTCTTTTTTTATCATGCAATTCCTTCACTTGCTTGTTGTAATCTGTCTTCTTTCATAATATTTATTAAAAAAAATCCTGATGTCTGTTTTAATCACCCTGTTCCAGTATCATCTTCTTCATTTACAGCTCCAAATTTATTTGGCCTTTTTATCCCACTCTCACCTCTCAACTGTTCAGATTTTCACAGAATGTTAAGATTTCTGCTTCATTTTTTTGGCCTTTAACTCATAAAATTGTGGTTTTCTGGCAAGTCATTGCCAAATCATTGAGGACCAAAGTCAGAAAATAATGACAGACATTTGAAATTCAGATTTCATACCCATCAGAAATTAATGTTATTGCAAAACCTGTTATTCTATCAACTTTCTAAGTTGTAAGAGGAATATTTAAACATTGCCTCTATGTTGGGGCTTTCGCCCAATAGTTATGGCTTTGTCCAGGAAGGGTGGCCTAATGGTTAAGGTGTTTGCCTTACAAACACAAGGTGCAGGGTTTGAGTCTCATGAGGGATAATTGGCTAGGCTTAAAATGGCTCACAAGGGCAGTTAGCTTAGTACTAATCTATGAACCTATTGCTCTGAAAGGTCGAGAACTATGATCCCACTCTGCTGAATGAGGGTTGTGTTGCATTAGATAATGGGCAAACTTTACATTAAACTCTGACTGTCGAATGAATGTTCTCTGGCAAGGTGTTAATGTAGAGGTAATGGCCTCTGAAAAATGAATCTGCTTCTTTACAGCACCATATTAAGCTGCCATGAAGCTCGCACATTTGAAATGCAAACGACCACCATTTTTTATACTAGCCAAGCAGCCATTGTCTGTTTAGTGAAAATAAAATTAAAATAAAAACTAATAAAAAATGCCAGTGTGTGTGGCTGTGTGCATGTGTGCATGTGTGCATGTGTGTGTGTGTGTGTGTGTGTGTGTGTGTGTGTGTGTGTGTGTGTGTGTGTGTGTGTGTGTATGTGCTCGTGTGAGTATGTGTGTGTATGTGTGCACATGAACATATGTACTTGGGCTGTAATGAGTTGCAGTGTGAAAATCCGACAACAGTGGTCTAGGATACATTATCATGACTATTACATGTGTATTCATTCATTCATTCATTCATTTGATCACATTCAGGCATCTTAGATGTATAATTCACCGGGGATCACTTCTGTGACTGTGCTAGACAGGAGCACAGGAAAATAACTTTCTTGGGTGGCAAAAGCCAGGGATCTTTATTGGCTAGGCTTATATTGGCCCCAGGGCTGATAGCCTAGTACCTGCCTATGAACCTATAAACCTATAAAATCAGTAATATATCCAAAACTGCTGGGTATATACGTTCCTGCTAGCGTATGCCTGCAAGAGCATAAATGTCAGTAATACTGAAAGAGACAGATAGTGTTGAATGCAACAGGCAGTCCTTCTGCACCAATTTTTTAAACGTTAAGATTTAGGTAACTCTTAATGTGTAGTCATTACTAACTTAAGTGGAAAGTCAACTGAATGCAAAACCAAGGACAGTAAAGGGTGGGTTTGGCGACAGGGATGAAGAGTGGTAATATTTTATTTTTTTGTTTTGTTAATATCCATCTGTTCAGGATAAGACTTTTGTAGTTGTGTTCATACACAACAAAGTGGCGTGTGTGTGTGTGTGTGTGTGTGTGTGTGTGTGTGTGTGTGTGTGTGTGTGTGTGTGTGTGTGTGTGTGTGTGTGTGTGTGTAGGTGTGAGGGTTGTACTATGTGCATCTAACAAAGAACAAAATATTTATTATTATAGGTATTACTTATATTTTAATTAACTTATTTTATCATTGTCAAGTATATGTATTTAGTTGGCATCTTTGTATGTACAGGTTTGCACTGAGTAGATCTATATGCAAATGACAGCAATAAATAGAAGCTATTAGTTAATCCTTTATTCATTCATTCATTTAATAAGAGTCAAGACATCTAAGATGTACAGAGTCAATGAAGTGACTGTTATTGATTGGCAAGTAGGCAGTCCCTGCATGAACATGACTGATCCCTGTAGTCATTTACTTACAGTTAATTAGTTATTGATCTGGCTTGGCAGGGCTAGTGTGCATGTTTGAGTAAATCAAGCTGAAACATACTGCACACTTCATAATGCAAAATGTAATATAAAAGCAGGAAAGTTATAGAGAGAAACTGTGATTATTATTATTATTATTATTATTATTATTATTATTATTATTATTATTATTATTACTAGTAATAGTATCATCATTGTCAAGATCATGGTAACCAGACATCCGATGAGTAAAAAGTCAGTGATATTGCTGTAATCAGTAGACACAGAGGTAGTCTGAGAATGAAAAGGACTGACTTCAGCTCTTGTTTTATCACAGTTATATAGATATTGACCTGCCATATAACATCTCCAACTGCACTCCATTTATCCCATGTGATTTCATTGTTTCCTGCAGACAATCATGGCTTGAATTCATAAGGTGTGACTGATATTTCTTCTGGCTGAGTGAAACAAAAACAGCACAATGTTTATTCTGAGAAATCCACTTAATATTCCATATACTTTTCAGATATGTGGTAATTTGATATGCACTATCTGCAGGTTTATGAAGCCATTTCAGTGTTCTCTTTTAGCCATGTTAAGTGTATGATTATCATGCATGCTCTTATGAAGCAAGAACCAGAAATAATCCTTTTCTTTTTCAGTGGTGTTTGAGAAAATAACAGTGAACACAACTGCATGGGAAAAAGAAACATAACAAAAGAAATAGAATTCTTTGTTGAGGGTATAATATTAGCATTACTCTAATCTTGAGACAAGACCTCCAAAGTATGCCTTGTTTACATCTATGTATGCATTTGTGTGTGTATGTGTACATCTATGTACAAGTCAGAAGTGACAAACTTCATGACATCCATGCAGACAACAACTGAAAGTTTGACTGCTGAATCCTACACTAAGGCACTGTATGAGCACATCCACTCGTACATGAATCATGCCATCCCAAATAGCACCAAGATGCTCTCCTCCAACAAAAGGAAGCCAATCTGGTGGTCCCCTTCCATAAGCAAACTGTCCAACAAAAGGAAGAAACTGTTGCAGAAAAAAGGAAAATCCCAGGGTGCAAAAAAAATCCCTTACTAGCCTCAGTGAGAAGCTGAGATCCCTCATAAAATTCTCCAAATCTAGTTACAAAAATAAAATTGTCAATGATTCCAAAGACAACCACAAGGAATTCTATAGCTATGTCAAGAATCTAAATGGCAATGTTCAGATCTTCTCTGAGCTACAACAGAATGGCATTAAAATATACTGATCCCAAGGATATTGCCAATATCTGGTAGATCAATTCATTGCCAACTTCTCCCCCTAAAGGGCCCATCTCATTACCAAAAGTTTGACAAATTCCAGTAATAACGGCCACACAGATAAAAATAGCATCCATGGGACCAAATGACATCCAGGGCTGTGTACTACATGAACTACAAAATTAACTGGCACCTCACCTAAGTGTTATATTTAGCCATTGCCTTACTCCAGGCTTCGTGCCCACTGAGTGGTGCACACCTACAGTTATCCCACTCCACAAGGGGTGATCCACCTTGGATTCTGGGAACTACTGCCCCTTCAGTCTGATGAGCCTGATCTGCAAGGCCATGGAATGTATTATCATGGAACTTATAAACAAAGACATTGGCACCCTTCAAACACTGGACCCCACCCAGTTTGGGTTCGTGAAGGGCCAATCTTGTCTCCTGAACCTGAGTGACTTCTTCAAATCAGTCTTCAGAGCTGTGGATGAGGGTAAGGCAGCCCAAACAGCCTATCTGGCCCTTGCCAAGGCCTTCAACACCACCCCCCACTCTGGAATCATAGATAAACTTACTAAGCTGGGCATTAATCCCTATGTCACTTGATGGGTTGCCAACTGGCTTACTGACAGAACCCACACTGTAAAAGTAGCCGACTCCAAATCCAGCTCCAGACAATTGACAAGAGGAGTACCTCAGGGTTCAGTCCTGGGATCAATCTTGTTTGGCATGTACTTTTCTGAAGTACAGGCCAACACTAAGGGACTCTGTCTAACAAAGTTTGCAGATGACTGCAAACTGGGAGCCATTATTGAATTCCCAAATGATATGGATATTCTACAACATGGCCTTACAGAAACAGATGCTTGGTGCCAGAGCCATGGGCTCAAGCTCAATGCCAAGAAATGTATAGTTATCCCCTTCGGGAAAAAAACATGTACCTGTGAATTACCACATAATGGGTCTAATGAGGGATGAGTACAGTGGGACAATGACCTCCTTTTTTCTGGATGAAAAGCCCTTAGTGATGAGGTGTGCCACATAGAAGGATTTCCTGACTGTTGTGGTGATGTGGTATACTCTGTCGCATATCGTCTACTCAGAGGGAATCTCTGCTTAACATACAAGGCCATGTCAAACCCAGAGCTGTTGGACATGCTACACTTCAAGAAATCCCAATCCCTCAGAGCCACATGCTCCAGGGATCTAAACCTTGTCATCACAATGGACAAAACATGTTGGAGGGATAAGTTCCTGACCCAGAGACTCCCCAGACTCTGGAATAGACTGCCCATACATGTCAAGCAGAGTACACTAAACACCAAAAGTGTGATAAGAGACTTAGGGACACAGGTGGACAGTGGTCTCACCTTCGATAACCACATCACCACAACAGTCAGGAAATCCTTCTATGTGGCGCACCTCATCACTATGGGCTTTTCATCCAGAAAAAAGGAGGTCATTGTCCCACTGTACTCATCCTTTATTAGACCCATTATAGAAAACAATGCCCTGTTTGGTATGTACCTCTCAAGACATCTGCAACAACTGGAAAGGCTGCAGAAATACCTCTCTAAAAGAATCACAGGCCTAAGCAGATGCCCTATGCTGACTGTCTAAAAAAACTCCACCTATACTCTGTCGCATATCGTCTACTCAGAGGGAATCTCTGCTTAACATACAAGGCCATGTCAAACCCAGAGCTGTTGGACATGCTACACTTAAAGAAATCCCAATCCCTCAGAGCCACATGCTCCAGGGATCTAAACCTTGTCATTACAATGGACAAAACATGTTAGAGGGATAGGTTACTGACCCAGAGACTCACCAGACTCTGGAATAGACTGCCCATACATGTTAAGCAGAGTACCTCTTTGGCCGTCTTCAAAAGAAACCTTGACAATTGGATGGGAGATAGGAAATTCACCCTGGGGATCACATCAGTCACCCTGCTAGACAGGGGTCCAGGGAAGTAAATATTGTGGGAAGAAATAGCCAGGGAATTATTATGGCTAGGATTATATAGGCCCTAGGGCCGATAGCCTAGTACCAACATATGAACCTATGAACATATGTTTATGTATGTCTGCCTGTCTATGTTTTTGAATGTTTGTGTTTTTCTGAGTATATGTGTGTGGTATATCTGTATGGTTGTAATTCTGAATGTGTGTATTAGTGTGCATCTAAACATTAAATACATATCTTACATTTTGATGTAAAATACTTCCTCCAGAAAAAAATAAATATACTAAAGGAAGTTTGATTTGGTTTACATCAAAAATGCACCTTTCACCCATTTAGTGCAAAAACTCTGGACAAAGCTAAAAATAATGGGGGGACGGCCAAAGGCCCAGAAATAGGGATATATTTTAAATATTGCTTTTAAAAAGTTACTAGAACAACAGGTTATGTATTAGCATGCATTTTCTGAAAGTTATGAAGTGTAACATTCAAATATCTGTCATTATTTAGTGACTTCAGTCATTAATTATTTACCCGAAAACAACTTTTAACTTTTAAGATGTGACCAAAATCATGAGGTGAAAATCTGGACAGTTGAGAGGTACTATAAAAAATATAAACAAAAAAAATTGTATGTAGCATTAATAAGAAAAAATAACAGCTACTAAATAATTTTACAGTTAGCCCATTCTCTAACCATGAGAAGGCCCTCTAGGGATTGTGTAATTGTATAATTGTGGAAATAAGGGTCTATATTACAACATCAAACTCACAGGAGTCTGAACATTGTAATATTGAACAAAAATGTTCAAAACACGGAAATAGTGAAGCCACTGAACACCAGGGAAAAGAATCAGTGGGACATTTTTGCGGCTTTATTATTTCCTCCACTGTGGTGCAATCTTGGAGTTGGTATATTTAAGTAGGGGGTGTGTGGGAAGCGAAGCCCCCCCACATGTGTTTATGTTTAAAGAGTACTTGTTTTTTTTCTTGTACCAGAACAGCTGTTCTGTGTTTTCATACTTTTTGGGTTTCAAACTTAACAGCTCGATATTACATCATTCGAACTCCTGTGAGTTCAATGATGTAATATAGACCCTGGAAATAATACTCTTATATGAGTGTAGTGGCCCAATGCCACACCACATAAACATTTTAATTCAATTTATAGATATATGTAGCAATAAGCCTCAATTGCACAAAAATTTTGTAACTTGATGTCAGATTGTTTTTTTTTTCGCACTGTTCATTGTCATATTTATGTACATACTACCCAAAGGATGGAATTAAAGCCATTATTTTAAAGTATGTACAGTTAAGATTAGAGTAGCAAACAACCCCCCCCCCAAAAAAAATGAATAGGTAGTAAAAAAAGAAAACTTAGTAACACAAAATCCACCAAGGCAAGCTCAGAAATAAGATACAGCAGCTCTTCAGTGTAAAAAACTTTATTCGCTTTCATCTACCATAGACTTCATCAGAAGAAATATACTACTCAAATAGCAATCCATTTAAATAGTAACTACCTCCATTAATAGTGCATTGTTAATTAAAAAAACATTATCCAATTAAGTGAATACTTAACTATTTCTGCACTTTTAAGCTTTTGTCTTTTAAAAAACCTGTGATATTGATAAAATCATTTAATCCAGGTAACATGTCAGCCTCTATTTTTAGTTGCCATATTGTCTCTCTCTGTTCAACTTTATTTCTATAATCCCCCCCCTCTAAGACCATTCGGCACCTGTTCAAAGACAGCAAATACACATTTCTTATTGTCTTTACATGTTAATTTATGGTTATATAGGGCATTGTTGGTACTTTTTGTCTTATTGAATGAAGATGTTCTTTAACTCGTTTCTGCAAACTTCTCAAAGATATCCCTATATAAAAGAGTAAAACTCTAAACATACTGCAATATAGACAGTTCCTCCAGTTTTACAGTTATAAACCCCAGGAAAGGTTAGTGCCCCATCTAAATTTCTTAGGGTCACAAAAGGCCCTTCTAAGATATATCTGCATATGGAACAACCTCTACATTTATACATGCCCTTATTTTTATTTGACACCACCCTCAAAGACAAAAGTTTACTAGAATCATTCTGCAATAATCTCTTAATATTATAGTTGTTCTTATAAACAAATTTAGGGGCACTCCCTACCACTTTGGTTAAATCAGCATTCCCCTCTATTATTTTCCAATTCTTTTTAATAATGGAGCAAATATCCTTATTGTCTACAGTCATATTTAAATAACATGCAATACTATGATCTATAATTTTTTGTTTATTGTTCTTACTACTTAAATGTATAATTAATATAGGTGGAAAGTCACTGTTTCTCCTTGATTTAATCTCCTTCGCTATTTTTCTTAAAACTTCCTTCTTGTAACCTCTGTCTACAGACATAGATATGATAAAGTGTATCTCTGTATCAAACTTAATGTCACTGGTAGTCATCCTAGAGACCTTTATGAATTGGCCTCCAGGTATATTCCTTTTTACAAAACATGGGTGGTTGCTATTGAAGTGGAGGTGATTGTTTGTAAATGTATCCTTCCTATGCATCTCACTTTCAAATTTACATTCTATTTCATTCCAAAAATACATACATCTAGGAAGCTCACTGTGTTACCCAAATCTTCTAATGTAAGTTTCAAAAATCATACTTTTGTTTAAATTACTTTAAAAAATAATGACATTTTCTCTGTTGCCTTCTATTATAAAAATCAACTAGTCTACAAATCATAATAAAACACAGTTTTGAAAGATTTGCTAAAAAGGGTCAGGACTACCTGTTCCCACCACCCAACCACTAAATTATCAAATGCTGTGGCAGTGGCTGACCCCATTGCCACTCCTCTCATCTATTTGTAAATATTCTTGTCAAGCAGGAAAAATTATTACTCAACATGATATTGTAGAGACTACAAAATAAATAAATTTCATAATTCGTAAAATGTTCAAACTTAAATAGTTTATCACGCAATCTATGCCCACTTCATGGGGTATACAAGTAAAAAGAGAACAGATGTCAGTTGTACAAATCAAGTTGTTACCAATATGAAAGCAATAATTGTCATTAAATACATTAACTTTTTCTAAAAAAAACAGGAATCTTTTATGTATGAATCCATCCTCTGAAAAACAGGGTTCAATATATAATTCTATAAAAGAAAAATCTCTTCTGTAATACAATTAGCAGTGGATACTATCAATCAAAAGGGTGGGTGAATGGGGTCCTTGTAAATTTTGGTTATCCAAGAAACGGTTCCCAAAACTGGATGGTCCACTTTCATAAAACTATATGCATCTAAACTGATTAATTATTCCATCAAAAACTCATATAGCAGCCAGTGAACTTGTCTAAACCTTCTGAAAGCCCCTTGAGGTGAAACTAGCAAATATTTTTTGTCATTCTTTAATAAATTTCGTATAGATTCCAAATCATCTGTCTGTTGTATGACCACCATTCCACCACCCTTATCAGCTTATATAAACCTAAAGTCAAACATCCTACGTAGTTCATTTAAAGCGCAACAAAAATTAAAAGACTTTATCTTATGTCTACCTTTAAATAAATCCCTCAGGTCATTCTCACATGTTTTTTTCAAAGACTTTCAGCGTATTATTTAGTACAGGATTTAAAGTGCACTTTTTAAATTGCTAACAAAAGAATCAACATTACTAAAACATATTTTAAGTTTAATTTGTGACTAAACATTTTTAATTCTAAAACCGTTTTACTTAAATCAAACCTCCTGGTAGGTACAAAATTACGTCCCAGTTTAAAAACATTTAACTGTTCATCAGAAAAAGTCCTAGTAGACAAATTAAATATTTTAATGACTCTACTTACTAAGTTTCCCTGTATAGTTTGTTTTGCTCCTTCCCCTCGTTAACATTCTTCATATAGTCCCATTGTGTTCTCCCCTAGTTTGAAACAAATCTTTTGGACAAGATTCCAAAGGAACTCCATGAATACTTGTCCGATTATGGGTGTATAATGGTAATTTATCAAAATTAGAAGATTTTGCAGTTGCTTTAACTGAGGATCCCTCTTCAAAGACTGCTAGCACCCTATCTACATTGACGTCACACCCCTCATTCAAACTTGCATCTGACTGTCCTTCTGATACCATATGCTGAAATGAAGTGGTTCTCTCATAGACTTTCCTTACGGTGGACCCATCAATGCCATTAACATCATCACATTTCTTCTCCTTAGTTGCAAAATGAGAATAAGTAATCTGATTTTTGTATGCATCAATGTCCCTCATTAATTGTTGGGGCTTTCCGATTAATCACTATCTTTTCAAAGCGATCAGTTATGTGAAGCATATTATTATAATCGATTATCAGGGCTGGTGTTTTGAATAGGAGATGTTGCAACAAATAAATGGTCCACTTTAAGGATCTCCTGATGGACTTCTACAATCCTTTTTTATTATGTTCAGTCAGAATTCTGATTAGCTCAAGACCAGCATTGTTGAAAAAATGAACCAAAAATATTGAAAAAAAGGATCCTAGTGAGTTACATCGTTCAGATATTTAAAAAGGCATAAACCTTTAGGAACTGTCTGTAATTCTATGCATTTATCAAAATATTTATTTTCAGTTACGAATGTCCGATATTTCTTAATATGTTTTTTCAGGACAACTAAAATGTTCTTAACTTCAATCTTAGTATCCTCTTCTTCAGCCCAAGACCCTGTTAAAGTAAACGGGTTATAAATAGTGTTGAGAATGCTATTAATGTCTTTAAAATTAAATGTCTCACCTTTATCAAAGTTTGGGTAGTCACAGTTCTCAATTATAGAAACTTGATCATCTTCGTCCAAACTCAAAGAATCATTCTTAACTGTATGCCCAAAACTGTTTTGTTCAATCAATGCTTAAGAGAATCTTCTGCATCTCATTAACAGTCCGAACCAGGCTAGCCATCATAATATTCTCAATATCTCCAGGAGTTGGATGTATAGAAATCCAACAATGAATCTCAGTCTGAGTAAGCCATCAGTAGGGTGGCAAACCACTTAAAAGCAAACCAAATACCCAAAACAAATAGGTAGAAAGAAAGAGCACTAAGTAACACAAAATCTACCAAGGCAAGCTCAAAAATAAAATACTAGTGGTCCTTTAGTGTAAAAAACATTTTATTCACTTTCATCCACCACAGACTTCATCTGAACAAACAGACATCCCTATATAAAAACAGTCACATTCTAAACATACTTCAATATAGACAATTCCTTCAGTTTTACAGTTATAAACTCCAGGAATGGCTAGAGTCCTATGTAAATGTCTAAGTGTGGATGAAAGCAAATAATTATTATTTTTTTTTACGCTAAAGAACTACTGGTAGATTTTATGTTCTGAGCTTTCCTTGGTAGATTTTATGTTACTGAGATTAGAGTAGAATAAATAAGTTTACTTTTTTTGTAAATATTGCAAATAAGGGTTCTACTCCTGAATATCTTATTGTTTGAGTATCTTAATTGTTTTACAAAATTGTTCTTGTACTTCTTTGTTTCTCTTACCTTGTATACCAGTTTTTTATTGTTATCTAAACCATGTATGTACTCTATTAACTTCCCTGGAGGTTTTCATCCCAGGACTCCACTGAAAACAGACACTTTGTGTCCAGTTGGATTTATCCTGGTAAAATAATGTTAAAATAAATAATAATAATAAAACAGAAGATTATGATTTGGTATCCAGTCTTAACAAGCTTATTATGTGTATGAGAAATAGATGCCATGACATTTCTTGAGAAGTTAATCTTAGCATCCATGTCAAGAATACATAATAAAAGGTTATGATTGGTGACACAATCATATATTCTTCTTTTTTTTTTTTTTTTGCTTGTAGTGCCTGAACAATTATCTCTCCATGTATTACTAGATACAAAAAAGTATAGGAGTACAAATTGCTTTATTGGCATTCAAGCCCTTTGGCCCAGTAGGCAGCAGTGAAGTTCCTGTCTATAGATGTAACAGCTTTATGGGTTGTTAACACACTTTGTTCTGTCACACTTTATAAGTGTGACAGAGTGATACTGTAACAGCTTTTAAGACCTGTTTTATCTTCTGCCACTCTTCTTTATCATTCAACAGTCTGCTGCTAGTCCCTAAGACAAAACCTAATCTTAACAGTCCTTTAAGATGCTTAACAAGTTTTGGTTATGCCCATCTAAGTCCTGTTAATATCAGACCTTATGCTTGGGGTATGCTTAATAAGTTTTGTGATGCATGGAGCACCATGATTACACTCTAAAAACAGTTCATTAACTTGCTCATTTAATGCTTTTTTATAGTGAGACCCAACCTTAACAATGCTTAGAAGGGTACTTAGCAATTGTTAAGCATTCCCTAGGCACCATTATCATTGCTTTAGCACTAAAGTCTGACAGCAGTGGCCAGTAAACAGCAGCATCAACAGGAGGAGGACATGAAACAGCTTTTTTAACTTGTGTTTCTTTCTGTTGCCTATTAAAGCACATCCAGTCTTTTGAATTAAACTGCTTCCCTTAGGCAGGGAATACAAAAGGATGCAATTTGCTTCCCCACTTCCTTACCGGCTTTCAAATACAGTGTAACCCATTTTTTGTTTCTGCAATCGTATTTTTTACTACCTAGTAGTAAATGATGTAAATAAATTTCCATACACTGCAAAGAATTATGGTTAGGTCTTCAATAGTAAGGAATCATTATGTGTTCTCAACATGAATGCCAAGGTTCCACACTCAAGCTGAATTTCTTAGAATCCATGTCCCGGGCACATAATATGTTCATTGCTCTATATATATATATTTTACTGACTTTGAAACATAATCATGGTACTCCAGATGCTGCAATGCTGTTTACTGAGAAATCTTCAGGGATAGCTTCTGAAGTGCTGTTAAGGTGAAACTTGTGTTGTAAATATTTACATGTAAAGTGTATTGACATTAATGGCTAATTTTTTCTTCTATTCTGTAGTCTACTAAAAAAATAATCCATCAATTTATTAATCTTTCTGGTAGCTGGGAATGACAATGCATAGGATAAAGCTGCAGGAAATATTTGTTACATATCGTGAAGTAAACCATCACTCATCAAGCAGGACAGGTTTTCCTTCTCCCCTCTGAAGTATGCCCGCACTTCACTTTACAGTGTCTCTCCTAATCCAAAAAAATGTTCAAAAGAAAAAAGGGAGAGAGAGAGAGAGAGAGAGAGAGAGAGAGAGAGAGGATTAGGCAGAGAGAGAGAGAGAGAGAGAGAGAGAGAGAGAAAATTCACATGCAATGGAAATGGTGAAACATAATTAATATCAGCTAAGTCAAGTTTCTTCTACTGCTTAATATTAGTATTACAAGTGGTTCACCAGTCTGTCTCATGGTGGATGAGAGCAGTAATTCCTGAAATTGTTGTTTTATGGAAATCATGTTACAGCATCAGGGAACAAGGTGCAGAACCGGCAACTCCACTACTGGTTAATCATATGCAAAGTGATGCACTTTAAGAGATCCAGAAAATGTTATTTTGGAAATGATAAAGCAAGTTAAGGCATGGAACCAAGTATTGTTGACATCAGTGTAATATGGGGAAAGAACTGCACCTTAACATAGTTCAGAAAGACAGTTAATGAAATAATGTCCTCTGCCAGGAGTAAGGTAAGGCAGAATGCAATTGAGCACTGCCCAACGTTTAAAACCTAAGGAAGACTGCTTGCTATCCATATGAGGGGACACCTATAATGAAAGAGATGAGGTGGATACCAGCAGTTTGCTATGCTTTCATCACTACACACAGTTGTCACAGAAGATTAGTTTTGCCATGCACTTTGCTGTAATAGTGCATGTATAGCTTAATATAGTGAACGTATGCATACACATTTGAAATGTTTCTTGGATCAGATTCTTCATTCTTATTAGTAGTAACACTACAGGAGCAGACAACACATGGTACATATGGACATCATGATAATTTCAGATGTTTTAAGCATGATGAATTACTCAAATATTTATTTGTTCACAGGAACAGCATAAGAAATGATCACATGTCATGGTGTACCACAGTAAGAGTCACATGTTATGGTGTACCACAATAAGGTGCTGGTGACAGCAGAAAGGCTGTCGACAATGAGGACATTACTGTCACAGTCAGGGCACAGTTTTTGGACAGTGGTGCACAGTCCCAAAGTTTAATGGTAGGTCCCCTTCCACACAAACAGGGAGATATCTCCATAATCAGTGACACAGGTTCACACATAGTAGATAATGAGGACATACGTACCATTCCCAGAAAAAAAGGGGGTGGAGATTCACCTAATAGCTCAACACCTTTTGCATTTGAATACAACAATATTTGAGGTTATATTACACATTGTGCAGCCTACACACAAAGCTACCAGGTGAAGAGATCAATCACAGCTGGCCCCGGTGATAGTCAAGGCCTTGCCTGTAAAACAGTACAGCAGTAAATGTGCCATGAAATAGCTCAGGCCAAGCTGTTGCACTGAGAGTGAGGTAAGCTGATTAGACTGTTGAAGGGTACAAGTGAGGAAATTCCCTGGTACATGGGAATGGGGAGGGGGGGGGTCAGGGCCAGTGCTATGATGATCCTTATATAGATCATGGTCGCCCACATGACTTCCATATCAGCCAATGTCTGCACACTAGTGAAGACTGACAAGGCATGCATTGCTGACACATGCATGATAAACAAATAGGTTAGACACAATGTGTCCCCTAACAAAATATCATAGCCATATCTTAACATAGGACCTTGAGTCAAGAACTAGACCCAGTAGCACCAGCTGTAACTGTCAGGAGCTTCCGTTGCATCTAGAAGATCTCATTATCATAACAACTGAGCACCGAGCTCATATGCAAGCATTTGCTCATGATCTAACACCATCATTAGTCAACATCGTGTATGACATATTTTAATCTGATATAACATTACATACAGTAATGCATACCTCAACCAATAATAACAACAAGAAATGGCAGAATAATGTAAACTAACTAAAAATTCACTCATGTTGGGAGTCACTTTCCTGCATGGTGAAAAAAAGCCACCCCCCACCCCCCAAAAAAAAGAAAAGGAAAAAATAGAAAAAGAAAAAGAAAGGATGAGGATGCCTGTTTCATTGACATTTAAAAATTAACATTTAAATTTCCAACAGAAAGTACCTTCATTACAACAACAATACAACTCTGCAATGCAGCAAAGTTTATATCCACTGTCTTAGCTCCCCACTCTGCTGGTATAACTAGCACTTGTGTCACCGACTAGTAAACACCTTGCAAATTATGACCTTATAGGTTCATAGTTTAATAGGTTCATACTAAAGCTAATGACCACCAGGGTTTTTACAAGCCTAGCCTTGCAACCCAACCCAAATTTGTCCCAGAGTTCCTTGGAGGCCTTTATGGTGGGGTATGTTAGCAAAGAAGTAAATAAAGGTTATATGTGGGGGAGGGTATATTACTGGGGATTAATTTATTTACTGTCAACCTCTGTCCGTCAAAGATATGAAGGCCAGGCCTCGGGTAAATTTACAATATCTCATTCAATGATCAAGGTTTCTTTTGAAGAGAGTCATAGATGAACTCAGCTTCACATAGATGGGGAGCTTATTCCACAGAGTGGGGGCATCCTTTAAGACACATATTAATCACTCCAGTGGGCTGTGTTTATGCTGCAGACAATGTTTAGGACCTTGTATCTAGTGTTTCTGGTGTTGTTAGTCTTCTGGATGTGAAAGAGATGTATCAGAAATGGATCTAAGAACACTTTATATGCAAGGCATAGCTCAGTAACCTGTAGGAGGTTGAGTACAGAGATTGGACCTTAAGGGGATCTGTGTAGGACAGGGTATTCATATCCTGGGTTCTCCTAATGAGGAACATTTGAAGACATTTCAACTGTTACAAGTGCCTGGCTAGGTACATGGCAAAGGGGGCATTGCACTCAATGATTGGTCTTATAAGGGTGGAGCAGAGTGGTATTATTACCTCCTTAGCCCTGGATTCCATATCCTTTCTTGTTTGTGAGCTGGATGACCTAAAATAATTTTCTTACTAGCTTAGCTACATTTTGGTCAAATGCCAGATTCCTGTCTACATATGATCCCAGATCCCTGACTATCTGGTCAACTCTTAGAGTGGTATTTTATTGATGAAGTGATTAGCTTGGGTGGATGCTTTCCCAAAGAGCAATATAATGCATTTCTTTACACTGAGTGTTAATCTGTGGTTTTTGAACCATGCATAACAAGGAACACTACATATAAGCCCAGCTATTATGAAATAGAGATTGGTATATCTTTACAGCAAACTTAATTATCATTAAATTGTAATAACAGATGGAGGAATCCTGATTATTAAGATTTAAAATACAACAGGCTTGCTTATCAGAAAATTGTAGATACTCAAATGAGAAGGTGAAGGCTATCAAAAGGAGTCTTCCATTTATTAAAAATGCAAGGGGAGAAGAATGCATCTTTGTGGGAGTACAAAATCTTACTCGGCTCCTGTGTATCAGAAACTGGTCAAACTGTGCAGGAGGGAAAGAAATGGCTGTTTCCTATGGCTTTGTAAAGAAAAAAGAAAAAAGCTTTACCACAATGGCTAGTACCAATTCCACTTTTAAGTTCCATGTTTTTACTTTTCCTAGCTGAAGGGAAGACGCCAAACACTTCACATTTCAACTCCTCATCTAAAGCTGCTCCAGATGCATTATCCAGTATCTTTTGGATCCAAAGCCAAAAGATTCGGATATTAAGGGACTCTGAAAATATAAGGAAATTATACACATTAGGCTGCTGATTCATCTAGCAATCCCTATTTGTGGTTTTGTTGGCTTGAGCTTGAGGGGCAGGTGCAATAAACCATCTAAACAGAATTCTAAATTGCTGATATTGAGGCAAATGACACAGATATGCAGGAACATTCAAGGCACTAGCCTGTTCCTTTTCTAACATCAAAGTCCTCTCCTGCTGCCTCCATCTGCCCTCCATTAACTTTGTTAGTGCCAGTGACTACCTATTCCACAGGTCTCTGTATGTCATACTTATGGTACCCTTTTTATTTTTCCTCCTTTTCTCCCAAGGAATATTCATACAAGACCTTTCAACTTAGAGAATATACCTCTACCATATAATATATTAGCCAGTCTTAATCTCTTAATTTGAAGGATTCACAGAAGTCTGAGAACCTTACCAAATGTGTGTCTTTGAGATGAGGCAGTTTTTCGTCCCAAACTATCCCAATACTGTTTTCAAAAAATTCTCTGTCTTTTACACAAACACATTTCCTAACCAAGGGATGGGTCCACAAAAGGCTACTGGGGCCACTTCCCCATTCCAAATCCCCAGACAACACATTTCTCATAAGACAAGCTTTGTAAATCTAACTAAGGTGTCAGTTTAGAAGCAAGACTACATTTGGTTCTTTGATGGCCACTGCTTTCACCATTCACACAACTGTGCTTGCTGCTAATATGAAGCAGATGTGGGAGTCCCTTACCTCCAAACCCTTGTGGGCAATAGCTTAAAGAGGAGGATTCCATCAACTAGAATGACATTGCTGATAAATTCTTGTATTATTTTCCAGACTGGGTGTCTAGCTGGGACAGATAGGTTCTGATGCACATATATAACATGAGGCATTATCATGGATTTTATGGCCTGATTCTTGCTCAGTACCATAATAATTATTCCAGATTGAGACTAAGCTCTTTAACTTTAGTTAGCAATTCACAGAAGTTTTCATCTAATATAGATTTAACAGAGATAGTTAATATAAGACACAGGTATTGGCATCTACTGACCTCTGGTAATGTCCCTGGTGATTTATCCCCAACTTGGTCAGGGCAGTATATCAGGGCTGACTTTGTTAATATTGCAGTAAAAGCCAGAAACCTTTGCAAAAGTCGAAATGATATTCAATATGCCATTAATAACCCTATGGATGTTACTACTTAACAGTATACAATCATCCCTAAATAATATAAACAAGCTTCTAATCGCATTCAAACATTCCAATTCTGTTAGGTACAGCCTTGGTCTGGTTACCATCTCCTTCATAACCAAAAAAAAAAATGACCTGGAGGGATAACATGCAACATTGCCTAGTGCCTCGGTCTGTCTAACCGAATACTGGCAACCATCACTTCACCACTACATTAAAGGAGGGGATAATTTTACATTAGGCTTTCACCCACATGACAAAATGATTATCACAGTATATCATATAAAAAAATACTAGCTAGCTGAGTCAAAAGCATTAGCTATGTCAAGATACACCATACCAGCGTTATTACGTTCCCTCCAAAGTCCCCCAGGGATTTCAGTATTGCCCACCAATTATCTTCATAGGTACATAGGTTGGTACTAGGCTATCAGCCCTAAGGCCTATGCAAGCCTAGCCTTGACAATTCCGTGGAATTTTTTTCCCACAATATTTACTTCTCTGGGCCCCTGTCTAGCAGGGTGACTGACATGATCACCGGGGTGAATTTCCTATCTCCCATCCAAACATCAAGGTTCCTTTTGAAGAGGACCAAGGAGGTGCTCTGCTTGACATGTATGAGCAGTCTGTTCCAGAGTATGGGGAGTCTCTGGGTCAGGAACCTATCCCTCCAGCATGTTTTGTTCATTGTGATGATAAGGTTTAGATACCTGGAGCGTGTGGCTCTTAGGGATTGGGATTTCTTTAAGTGGAGCATGTCCAACAGCTCAGGGTTTGACATGGCCTTGTATGTTAAGCAGAGATCGCCTCTGAATAGACGATATGTCACAGAGTATAGCTGGAGTTTTTTTAGACGCTCAGCATATGGCACCTGCTTTAGGCCTGTGATTCTTTTAGTGAGGTGTTTCTGTGGCCTTTCCAGCTGTTGCAGATGTCTTGTGAGGTACATACCAAATGGGGAATTATACTTTATAATGGGTCAAAGGAGGGATGAGTACAGTGGGACAATGACCTCCTTTTTTCTAGATAAAAAGCCCTTAGTGATGAGGTGTGCCACGTAGAAGGATTTCTTGACTGTTGTGGCAATGTGGTTATCGAAAGTGAGACCACTGTCCACTTGTGCCCCTAAGTCTCTCATCACACTTTTGATGTTTAGTGTCCTGCCACCTATGTGGTAGTTCATGGGTACATGTTTTTTTTCCAAAGGGGATGACTATACATTTCTTGGCATTAAGCTTGAGCCCATGGCTCCGGCACCAGGCATCTGTTTCTGTAAGGCCTTTTGTAGAATATCCACATCATTTGGGGATTAAATAATGGCTGCCAGTTATCAGCCATCTGCAAACTTTGTTAGCCAGAGTCCCTTAGTGTTGGCCTGTACTTCAGAGAAGTAGATGCCAAACAAGAGTGGTCCCAGGACTGAACCCTCAGGTACTCCACTTGTCACTTGTCTGGAGCTGGAATTGGAGTCGGCTACTTTTACAGTGTGGGTTCTGTCAGTAAGCCAGTTGGCAACCCATTGATTGATGTAGGGATTTATGCCCAGCTTAGTAAGTTTATCTATGATTCCAGAGTGGATGATGGTGTTGAAGACCTTGGCGAGGTCCAGATAGGCTGTGTGGACCTCCTTACCCTCCTCCACAGCTCTGGTGACCGACTCGAAGAAGTCAATCAGATTCAGGAGACAAGATTGGCCCTTCACAATCCCAAACTGGGTGGGGTCCAGTGTCTGGAGGTTGCCAATGTCTTTGTTTATAAGTTCCATGATAATGCGTTCCATGCCCTTGCAGATCAGGCTTGTCAGACTGATGGGACGGTAGTTCCCGGGATCCAAGGTGGATCCTCCCTTGTGCTGTGGGATAACTGTAGCTGTGTGCCACTCAGTGGGCATGAAGCCTGAGGTGAGGCTATGATTAAACATGACACTTAGGTGGGGTGCCAGTTCATTTTGTAGTTCATGTAGTACACAGCCTGGGATGTCATCTGGTTCCATGGATGCTGTATTCTTAGCTTTGGAGAGTGCTGTTTCTACCTGTGTGGCGGTGATTATCAGAATTTGGCAATCTTTTGGTATTGAGATGGGCCGTTTAGGGGGTGAGAGGGGAGTAAAGTTGGCACTAAATCGATCTGCCAGGATATTGGCAATATCCTTGGGATCAGTATATTTAATGCCATTCTGTTGTAGTTCAGAGCAGATCTGAGCATTGCCATTTAGATTCTTGACATAACTATAGAATGCCTTGTGGTTGTTTTTGGAATCTTTGGCAATTTTATTAGGGATCTCAGCTTCTTACTGAGGCTGGTGATGGAGATTTTTGCATCCTGGGATTTTCCTCTTTTCTGCAACAGTTTTTTCCTTCTGTTGTATAGTTTGTGTATAGCAGGGGACCACCAGATTGGCTTCCTTTTTTTGGAGAAGAGCATCTTGGTTCTATTTGGGATGGCACGATTCATGCACAAGTGGATGTGCTTGTACAGTGCCTTAGTGTAGGATTCTGCAGTCAAACTTCCAGATCCCGTCTGCATGGGAGCTGTGAAGTTTCTCACTTCTGACTTCAGTAGCATGAGGTTGGCTTTGTTGTATTCCTCCCTTTTATAAATCCATTTTAACAATCATGGATTAGGAATGGGTGTAGAATGTCAAGCCTACCAGCAAGCACTTTCACTAGCATTTTTGCATCCATATTGATGAGAGGTATGGGCATTTAGTCATCTGTGGCCTATGTGCCCTCATTCTTTTTTGAGATGACAGATATAATGCCTGATTTGAAAAAGGGTCAGGCTCTGCATTGCTGCCCCAGGAGTTGGAAACTTCCATAGAGCTACCCACAAATTCACCCCCCAGTCACCCATTTGCAAAACTTTGAGGAGAACCCATCAGGTCATGGGGCTTTATTTGCTTTCAGTTTAGTGATGACCCAGATGATCTTGAGATTCTATGAGTAAAGGGTCTGTTCATAGCAGCTAGCATCCTCCATCTTGCTGGGTTTGCCATTTGGCTAGCTCTATAAAGGGCAGTATAAAACTCAAAGAAGGCCTACCTAACATCCTCTTACTCCTTATAGATATATTACCCTTTCATGTATGAAGCAGTTCTTCTGAGTTCAGCTTCACTCTACAAGACTTCTAACATAGGCATTTCTATATGCAGATGCATTTCTATATCTTTTAAGTGTTTGGCTTCCTTTTCTATAGCCATTTTAACTTGGATCTCCTTCATAGACCAGGATCTTCTTTTATTGCATGCTCTATCATCCTTCAGTTGTGTCCCTCTGTTTCCATCAAATCCCCACTTCTAGTCCCTTTAATATATTTTATCTTTGGTTATTCTCTAGAGCATTTCTAACTAATGAGCAAAGTTCCTCCCTAATACATTTCTGGTGGAGGTAAGTTCATCTCCAAGTCCTAATTTTTGTTTTACTGGTGTTTAAATAAACCTGTAATGTGATGGGTGCATGAAAAGAATGGAGGATTTCATGAATAACCAGGTTTACACATATGATGTTTTGTATCAACATTAAATCTGTTCTGCTACCCCAGTGGGCAAGGTCTCTAGAAGATAATGGTAGCATCACCCTTGGTTTGTCTCCAACAAACCATTAGAGGTCATAGAAGTTTATGGCTACTGCTGTTGTGCCATTCCTTATTGTACAGCCTATCTTCTTGATTATTTAAAGTAAGGTTAAAATCCCTTACTAATGCATGGAATTTGTCAATGCTGGTGGTATCTTGCCACATCATCATTATTTGGGGCACATATGTTCCCATTGCCCAAAGTTTTCTGTTAATACTTCCCTCCCATATCAATCACCTACCAGATCCACTGACCATAATCCTACTGGTAACCACTACTATTGATTTATGAAGCATAATAACAAACCCTTTTTGCCTCCCCCAGCTTCTCATTTCTGAATATCATCCTACTATCCCCTTGTGTTCAGGTTGTGTTTCTCTCAAACCTTAAGTTTTTTTTCTTTGAGGAACACAATGGGCGTCTCAACTCTCTTAATTATTTGATGAATTCCAGCCCTGTGATGGATGTGAGAATACCCATACATTCCAAGGTAATACCGTAAAAAATTCTTTACCTGATATGTTCACATGCCTGGCCAACTACTGGCCATTTCCATTGGTATGGTTAAGCTGACAAATGTACCCCTTCATTCTAATGTAGCATTGTTCAGTAGTAGTCTATGGACTAAAACTATGTCCTGTGAATGAAACTAACAATGTCTAGACGGGAATACACTATGCAGCTATTTAAGCAAAGATGGAACTATGTTAGCATGTGTTCCTTTTAGGAAACAATATAGTTTAAGCTACCATCTGAAGTCCTCATTTAAATTTGCATACCTTAATCTTAAAAGGTAACCATTTGAAATGTAGGGATCTGCAAGAGTGAGTTCCGAATTGTGGAGACTGAATGGCTCCAAGAACTGATTTATATATACTAAGTCCGAGATGCTATTTCTTGGAATGTTCCCTTTTTTCTAAGGTATGGCTATGAGAATTGGCATATATAAGTTCAGGTCATGTGGTGGGCTTGGGGTCGTGTTGGAGGTTACAAGGGATCTTGCCTCCCTTCCAAAAGAAGGTTTAAGGAGAGAGAAGCGTGGCATTTTAAATGCCGATTTTTCAATCCTGAGCCTTCTAGAATTCACTTTCATCCTATCTATCTATCTCTCTCTCTCTCTCTATATATATATATATATATATATATATATATATATATATATATATAAAGTGCTACAGAACCCTGAAAGCCCAAAATCCTGAAGTCCAAAATCCTGAGACCAAAATCTCGAAAGTTCAAAATACTGAAAACTCAAAATACTGAAAACACACAGGATACCAACACTTACAATGTTCCAGCACAAGTACATGCAGAAACATATTATCCTTCAATTATACACAAGGGGGCAAGCCCCCCTACACCCCCCACCCCCCTGCTACTTAAATATATCAATTCCGAGACTGCACTTCACTACACTAAGTGCAATCTCATAGTTTATACATTTAAGTATCAGGGCGTGTGGGGGGGTGGCACAGCCCCACACATGGGGGGTGCAGGGGAGCTTGCCCCCTGCTTATTCTTGGAAAAGAGTAATATGGCTTGTGTTTTATTTGTTTCTGTATGCACTTGTGCTGGAATATAGTTAGTGTTGGTATCCTGTGTGTTTTCTTTATTTTGAGTTTTCATTATTTTGAACTTTCGAGATTTTGGTCTCAGGATTTTGGGCTATTTTGTAGCGTTCCTATATAAATAAATAAATAAATAAATAAATAAATATATATATATATATATATATATATATATATATATATATATATATATATATATATATATAAAATCTACTTTGCTTGGTTAAGAGCCCATATACTCAAACTTTATTTTTGCAAAACAAAAATAATGAAAACTGAAATCCCGAACCATGCAGTGTTTCCCAGGGCAAGTAAACACTTGTCCAACATGGGGAAATATGCACTTTTCATCACTGTAGTGCGACCCCAGAGTTGGCATATATAGTTAGGGGTGGGGGAGTGTAGCCCACCACCTAGGCGGGTTTCAGATACTACTGTGTGTTTTCATGAAGTTTTGGGCAAGTGTTTATATGCCCTGGGAAAAATGCAATATTCAGGATTTTAGTTTTCGTTACTTTCGTCTCGTAAAAATAACATTCTAGTATGTGGGATTTCTAGCATGCAAAGTAGATCCATATATCTATATCTATTTATCTGTCTATATATATCGAGATAGATAGATATAGATATAGCTACATAGATAGTATTTGATTTCCAGGAAAATCTGACTGGGATGACTAGCATACCTCTTTTTATCAGTCCCATACAGAAAAGTTTCACAGTTTATTATATTTTCAGAGAATGCAATATATTAAGAGCATTTTACAGATGCATACAGATATGTTTCATATGGCTAACAGTAGAACAAATCTGAAACAAAGAATTATGTATGTATAATAACTGGTAATGGTAGCAGAAGAGCATTACTGGGGAGAGGAGGAGAAAATATATTCAAGAGCAGTGTTTTTGAGAGAAAGAAGATAGGAAGAATATTGAAAGCATTAAGTCAGGGATTGAGGTGGAATGTGGAAGGGGCAAATAGTGAGTTAACAGTATTTTGAACAGTTTGTTGTTTAGTATATTTTAGCAGAAGAGATAAGTGAGGGAGGTTGAAGGGGAGGTCAAACTGTGAGGAAAGGTAGGTTATGGGAATTGTTGACTAGACCAGATTAAAAATATATAGGCAATCTCCAAACTCTTGACCCCACACAGTTCGGCTTTGTCAAGGGGAGATACTGCCTGTTGAACCTGGCTGACTTCTTTGAGGCAGTCAGCAAGGCTGTGGATGATGGTAAGGCAGTGCATACATCCAACATCAACTTGGCCAAGGTCTTTGATACCATTCCCCACTTGGGTATCATTGATAAACTCACCAAACTAAACATCAATCCTTATATCACCAGGTGAGTTGCAAACTGGCTTACAGACAGGACCCACAGAGTGAAAGTTGCTGTCTAACAGTCATGAGTGGAATCCCACAGGGCTCTGTCCTGGGTCCTCTCCTGTTTGGCATCTACTTCTAAGAAGTCCAGGCCAACACAGAAGGACTCTGGCTGACCAAGTTCACTAATGTCTGCAAGCTAGGAGTAATTATTCACTCCCCAAGTGATGCCAACATTCTACAAAAGGGTCTTACTGAGTCCAATGACTGGTGTCTGAACCATGACCTTAAGCTTAATGCCAAAATATGCGTTATCATTCCCTTTGGAAAAAAACTCAGTTCCTACTAATTACCATGTCGATGGGAGCCCACTGGATGCTGAAGGGCCCATAAGAGATATGGGCACCCAAGTCAACAGCAACCTCGCCTTCACAAAACACATTGTCACTGTGGTCAGAAAATCCATCTATGTGGCACAGCTCATAACCAAAGGTTTTGCAACCAGGAAGAAAGAGGTCATTATCCCTCTCTACTCATCCCTCATTAGACTGGTCATTGAATATAATGCCCCATTTGGCATGTACCTGACTAGACACCTACAACAGCTGGAGAGGCCACAAAAGTACCTCACCAAAAGGATCCTAGGCCTTAAACACATGTCCTACATGGACAGACTCAAGAAACTTCAGCTGTTCTCAGTCTCTTATCATCTACTTAAAGGTGATCTCTGCTTGACTTACAAAGCCATGTCTGACCCAGCCCAACTTGAAATGCTACAAGTGAAGAAATCCCAGTCCCCCCGCACCACACACTCCAGAGATCACAACCTCATTAGAACAATCAACAGAACATGCTAGAGGGACAGGTTCTTCAAAGAGAGACTACCCATAAACTGGAATAAGCTTCCCATTCATGTCAAGCAGACAACCTCTTTGGCCCCTCTTCAAAAGAAATCTCAATGAGTGGATGTGTAACAGAAATTTCACCCCAGGAATCACTCCTGTTGCCCAACTAGATAGAGGCACTATGAACTAACATCGGGTGGCACGGTGCCAGGGCAGTTTCTGGGCTAGACATGCAAAGGCTACAGGGTCATTAGCCTAGTACACATCTATGAACCTATGAACCTATGAAAAATAAGTAAAAAAAAAAAAAAACTTTTTGAGTGTTTTGTCTCACCCCTGAACTTATATATACAAGCTCCATGGTCCCACCAACTCAACTCACCACCAGTGATTTCTTATGGAGCAGCTCTGCTCATTGATGAGTTGAACCTTGGGAAACTGAAACTTGAGAGTTTAATCGTATCCAGCAGTAGGGTAATGCAAGAACACACCTTCCTAAGCTTTTTTTCCACTCAGGTTACTAAAAGCTCTGCATAGAATGCCACTTGTGGAATTTACGATGGCTCATGATGTCACAATGCTGATGCACCAATCATCAGTTTTCTAGAATGAAGTACTGACCTGATTCTTATGAGAAATTGGAGTTTCCCAAGAAGGTCAGACAGTTATTTGGTTTACTAAGAGTAGACATTTACCTACTGAGTGGATAAATGTACAAGGATAATTGTGACTGTCTATTAAGAAGGGGTAAGAAAAGCTATGTATAATAAATGATATTTCAGAATTAATTATGTTTGAAAAGACAAGTATGATAGTCAAAATATATGCTTTCTTTGTTAGCAATTTTTTTAATTGTCAAAGGTTCAGATTTAGGCCCAAATAATGACTTATTCTTACCACGTAAAGGTATCAATAATGTATGTTATGTATTATTAATTCTTTCGTTATCAGTTCCTAAGGATGTTTTATCTGTAATATCTACTGATTAGTCAACCACTTATTACCTCTTCTTATACACCTGGTAAAAGAAATGTATTTTGTTTTCTATTACCGAATGCATCACTTCTGCTGCTGTTATTATGTTTGTCTTCTTTATATTATTTCAAACCTGATTTGTCTCACTTTGTTACGTTTTGTTTTCATTATGTCGTATGCAAAGCTGTATTGCTTAATTTTATAGCTTATCAAGAAGCCTAACTTGATAATTCTAAAATGTATGTGGTAGTTAAAATGCAGAGAGAGGCTTTTTAGTGAATAATAACCTGTATATAGGTTTTAGTTTTGCACCAGCTATTTTTCTGAGTTTAATGGAAAACTTATTTAAGAATCTAAATCCAACTGCATATTTTGGCAATTTGGTGATTACTGGGAAGGCAGAAAGAGAGCATCTCATGAACTAAGATAATATTTTGTACATGCTGCAAAAATATGGTATGAGAAAGCCAGTCATGAAATTCGTCCATCATATCTATGCGTTTATGTATGCATATATTTATTTATTTACGTTTGGTTTACATGGTAAGTGAATTCAACTAACCCTTTTCAGGCATGACCCGGGATGAAAATAAAAACAAATTAAGTATAATTATTCATATGCATAGAAGATGATAAACTGAATTTTGACCAACATGTTGCCTCTGTTGTATGGAAGACTTTCTAGATGGCCCACCTCATAAGTAAGGGTATTTGATCCAGGAACAAGGATATCATAACATCCCTGTACTCCTCCCTTATCATACCCATTATCAAGTACAATGCCCCCTTTGGCATGTACCTTGCCAAGCACATGCAGCAGTTGGAGACACGACAGAGGTTCCTGACTGGGAAAATCCAGGGTCACAAAAACCTATCTTATACAGATATGTTAAAAGCCCTGTCCCTGTACTCAGTCTAGAATGCCATAGAATAAGAGCATTTTACAGATAGAAGTATGTTTCATATAGCTAACAGTAGAAAAAATCTGAAACAAAGCATTATGTATGTGTAATAGCTGGTAATGATAGCAGAAGAGCATTACTGGTGAGAGGAGGAGAAAATATATTCAAGAGCAGTGTTTTTGAAAGAAAGAAGATAGTAAGAACATGAAAGCATTAAATCAGGGATTGAGGTGGAAAGTGGAAGGGGCAAATAGTGAGTTGACAGTATTTTGAACAGTTTGTTGTTTAGTATATTTTAGCAGACGAGATAAGTGAGGGAAATTGAAGGGGAGGTCGAACTGTGAGGAAAGGTAGGTTATGGGAATTGTTGATTAGACCTGATTAACAAAGATATAGGCAATCTCCAAACTCTTGACCCCACACAGCTCAGCTTTGTCAAAGGGAGATGCTGCCTGCTGAATCTGGTTGACTTCTTTGAGGCAATCACCAAGGCTGTGGATGAGAGTAAGGCAGTGCTTACAGCTTACCTCAACCTGGCCAAGGCCTTTGATAACATTCCCCACTTGGGTATCATTGATAAACTCACCAAACTAGGCATCAGTCCTTATATCACCAGGTGGGTTGCAAACTGGCTCACAGACAGGAGCTACAGAGTGACAGTTGCTGTCTACCAGTCATGAGTGGAGTCCCACAGGGTTCGGCCCAGGGCCCTCTCCTGTTTGGCATCTACTTCTAAGAAGTCCAGGCCAACACAGAAGGACTCTGGCTGACCAAGTTCACTGATGTCTACAAACTTAGAGTAATTCTTAACTCCCCAACTGATGCCGACATCCTACAAAAGGGCCTTACTGAGACCAATGTCTGGTGTCGGAAACATGGCCTTTAGCTTAATGCCAAAAAATGCGTTATCATTCCCTTTGGAAAACACTCACTTCCCACTAATTACCATGTCGATGGGAGCCCACTGAATGCTAAAGGGGCCAAAAGAGATATGGGCACCCAAGTCAACTGCACCCTCGCCTTCACCAACCACATTGCCACTGTGTTCAGAGGTGACCTGTGTGTGGCATACAAGGCCGTCTCAGACTCAGCCTTGATGGAGTTGCTGAATATCTGTAAGTCAAACTCCACTTGCACAACCAACACACAAGGTCTCAACCTGGTCTGTGACAATAATAGAACTTGTTGACAAAATAGATTTATGTCCCAGTGACTCCCCCATCTGTGGAATAGACTCCCTCTCCATGTCAAACAGAGTACTTCATTAGCCCTCTTTAAGAGGAACCTGGACAACTGAATAGGAAATAGAAAATATACGCCTGGGACCCACCTGTATCCATGCTGGACAGGGAAAACAGGTGCTGACTTTGTGAGAGCATGGGTGAAATTCTTGACTAGGCTTATAAGAGCATCTGTTCCAACAGCGTAGTATCATCCTATGAACATATGAACCTATGAACTAGACTTGGAGAGGTGTACTTTGACATTGAGTTTGAAATTATGATGTCTGAGTATGACCCTAAGGTAGAAGGAGATGGTATTCCAGATTTTGCAACATAATATGCATAGAATGAATCCCCTGCAGTGTTTGTAGATCTGGGTGTTTTGAGAAGAGATTGATTCCCAGATATTAAATCTCTTGTAAGGCAGTAGCAGTGGAGGGCATTTTGGTGGTCAGGACAGTTATCAGGTTGATAAAGACAAAAGTATCTCCTGACTAATATCATTAAATTATAGCTTTCACTTGAAATACTATAAGAACCTAGTCTGTAAAAAAAAAAAAAAAAAACAGCTCAGTTACATTAACAAAACATTACCCTTACCTGACATTACCTTTAGGTAATGCAAGAGCCAGGGAAAGGTTGACTTTCATGGCAGGATCCACAAGGTCAGACCATAAAAATGGAAGGAAAGGAACATGAGGAGAATGATAGTAAGAATCAGATAAATGTTCCAAGTATTTTACTAACATCCTGCCATAAAAAGCAGGAGAGCAATAAGAAAAGAGCAACCTTCATCAAACACCACATTATCTAGTAATTATACCTGCAGAAAAGGAAAAAAATAAGTTTGTATTAAATAAATATGGATGTATGCCTAGAAATGCATGCAAAAAGGCTAAGGGTCCCAATTGTTCATGTCAGTGTGAGATTGCACTCTAAGAAAACTATGGCAACCATAGATTGCATGCCCATAGATACCTCTATCTTATAGGACTGTCTTGATCAACACCTTCCACTTCCTGTAAACAGAGGGTAGAAATAAAGAAAATCATGTGAATATAACCAAGTTTTATCACTCTGTTAAGCACAACAAACATCCCTCCTACTGTGACCCTGTTGGCAGCTGAGCAAGCTGTGCTATTCCAGTAAAGTGCAAAGTACTACACTAAGAGCTCAACAGCTACAATCACAGGATGAGACATCGGTGCAGTACCTTTCTCCTGTTCTGCTTCTATATATATATTTCTTATAAGATATTATATTTATAAACAATTCTAAACAACTTAATTGAGTGAATCTTGATAAGTCTTGCAGTGCTTGAAGATTGTATCAAGGACTTTTTACATATTCCATTATTTTCCTGTCAAATTCATCAGGGGAAATATTCATCACTGTATCCAGCCTTATAATGAGCCATACACAGGTAAATTTTCAAGGTTCTGTATTTAAAAAATAGATTCATTCAGTACTAACATTCAAGAATTATCACTTAAAATAGATAAACTGGACAACAAAATTGACGATTTTTAAACAGAACTGTTCCAAAAGTGGAACAAATCAACAAAGCTCTGCAGCTGCATAAGACCCAGATATCAGGTATTGAAGATTCTTTATATCACAAAGAAGGAAGACTGAATGAGGATGAAAATAATATTGAGTTCATGTTAAAGCAAAATACCCTTCTCCTAGCCAAAATTGCTGACCTCAAAAACAGACCTCACAGGAATAACATCCATATATTTGCATTACCTAAAAGAACTGAAGGTAATAATATGAATCTTCATTTGTCATCCTGGTTCCCTAAAATTTTAGGCTTACCAGAAGCAATTTCATTCAGAATAGAAAGAGCACATAGATCCTTAGTTACTCCTGCATCTTAAAGCTACACTTCGAAGTCTATTATTGTTAATTTTTTTTTCCTCTCAAGATAAGAAACTTGTTCTTAAGGCTGCCTGGGCTAAATCACCACTCAAAATAGATAGATGTAACATTCATTTTGACAATGATTGTTCTGCATCAGTAATATCCAAAAGAAAACAATTTCTTCCCCTCATTAGAAAACTCAATAAAAAAATGAATAAAAGTAAAACTGTTGTTTCCTGCCAGATTAAAGATTTTCCTTTCAGATGAAACTAATCTCTTTGAAGATCTGGACCCCACATTGTGCGTTCTCATATCTAAAAAGGAAAAAATATTAGAACAAACAAAATGTATAGATTGGTCCGGTATAACCTTAAAGAGACAAGCAGAGAAAAATGGATGGAAGGTAAATGAAAAGAAAAAGAAATTAAGAGACAATGACTAGTTTCTTAATTTATATATAAAGAAAATAAAATGTACTAAGATTGCTTTTCTCCTTATGCAAATATGTCTATTCTTTATCTTCATATTTTTAAACAATACTGGAAAAGATCTCCTACTCATCTATAACATAAACAGAAGTTAGAAAATCAACAAGAAGTCTGCTATTACAAGGTAATCTAACCTTTTTATGTTATGCTTGCCTATTTTATAAACAACCAATACTTTCTTGATATGTTATAGCCAAAATATGATTAGGTCTTTTTTAGCCTCAATCCTTATTTAAAAGAAGCATATAGCCCCTATACCAAATGTCACAGAGTGGTGTTGCATTCACAATTAGTTACCATTAAGCTAATGCATGATTTGTGTCTGTGTGTCACTTGTAGTTGCAATGAGTTTGATTACATTGGTTTACATATTTAATTCTCTAATTTGTCTTAGTCTCATAAATGGAAAATTATTTACTTGAAAGGGGCTTATGTTTCAAGTGGCATTTCATGTTTTAAAAGAATTAACAGTGAAAAATGCCTTACAAGAGGATAAATAGACACCCTTTTTTATGAATGTAGATGTAGCCCTGCCTGGCTATAATTCAGTGTAACATTTGAGGAGTTGTTTTACCATTGCACACAGCTCTCAACTAATGAGGGACAAATTGCAACAGAATCAGGGACAAATCCAGAAAAAAACACACATTTAAAATATTAATACTATTAACTCAAGACATTGACAGAAAAAGAGAATGTGAATTAATATACATTTTCTGAAGTAAAAGAAGTATATAACTCTTAATTATTGTCATTATTTATTAAGTAAAATTCACCTCCTTTTCACCAAAGGTCACCAGTTTTAGGAGGGATTAAGAGGGACAGAGGTAAAATCTGAGTCAAAATCAAAAATAGTTGAGAGATATGTCATTACTAATAGTATAATCTGAAAGTTGTTTACCTTATTAGTGCATGGGCTTTGGTACTGTGTAGCTGTTGAGCCTTACCAGATGAATTGCTATGTGTTAGTTTTTGGGGGAGGGGGATAATTCCATTCTCTGTGGATATATTTCATGTTATAGTCTGCAAATGAAGGGTCTGTGATGCTTGGAATAGATAAAAATAATCTCTCCTTATATATTTGTTATGTGTGTTCCTTAGTATTGATAGTGAGATGAAACACTGTCAGAGAATTAGAGAAACATGTTGTCTGGTTACAAGATATATTCAGAAAAAAACAAGTATGTTTTTTTTATCTCTAGTACTTAAATACTTGAAGTTTCTCATGTAACAGCTTGAGCTTTGTAAAGTTTCCCACTCATGCAGTGAATCAGGACTGTTAACAGCTCATGATTTTGATTGGTGGACAGCTTTAGATGGTTAATTTAAATAATAGGTGGAGCCTATGAATAATGCATTATCTCAAATGTCGCTATGTTCCCAGATGAACAAAGTGAAAGAAAGCATAAGATTGTGAATGGGAAATACAATAAGACACTTAAACTTTGGTTTATGGCTAACTTAAATTAAATTAAAATCTAAGTTATATTGTACTGTTAAGACACTGTACCTTAATAATATAATTCACTATGCTATAGTAGGTTACTAAAAGTTTATTTTTTCTCTTTCTAGATAATTAGTTTTTTATATCTGTTTTTAAATGAAAAATAAGCATATGGACATACCATTTCTGTTATATAAAGTAATATTGTTTGTTACATAAGACAAATAAGAAAACTATGCAAAACATGTAAACCAAATATTTGATGAATGTTATATTTACATTAAGATCTGCCAGAAGTGTTACTCTTTATCATTTAATAAGGAAAACAAAATAATGCTGCATGTACTGTGATATATTCTTGAGTACATTTCTTGAAAACTATATTTGAATGTACATATTAAGATGTTTCATGGAAGCATTACATTAATAATGATTTGAAGATATATTTGACATTGGCAACCTTTTTATTAGAAGCATGATATTAATATGTCATGAGTATCTTATAATTAAACTTGAAGTTTTCATATACAAAACAGAGAAAGAAACAAACCCTATGTTTAATAGGGATGGCATAAGATGTGATAGTTTATTACAGTAAACGGCTGATTACAAATAGTAATACATTATTGTTTAAATGTTTGATGACATCTATTTATCTATTATTGTCCCAGCCCCCTTTAATAATGCACACTGACACCAACAGACATTTGATGACCTATATTAAATTCAACAGAAACCAATAACTTTATTCAAGAAGTGCAACAACATAAGTGAAACATGACATTCTTCTTAGCATCCATCAGGGCAACTTATCCACTCACCTTGTCCAAATAAGCAGCGTCCATACTCCACTTGCTTATTCTTATCAAGTAGTGTCCTGCAGCTCGCTTGATCCCAGAACTCAATAACAGTAACATCATTACCGGGGGGGGGGGAGAACGAGAACAATCTCATCCGTCTTCTTCACTTTTATACACCCCATAAACACTTGCTAACCCAATCAAATGAATGACAAAGAAAGATGGAGATAGGGTTGAAAGTTCATGCCAAAATGTAACACTACTTCCTGCACTACACTAAAACAAAACTTAAAACTCCCTCCCTAAATCTACCTCACTTCCTCCTAATCTCCATGCCATTAAACCCTTATCATCCGCAGTCTAACTAACTTATCCCTATCACTACATTTAACCCTTCTTTCAATCCACAACCCCCCCCCCATTACCCTTATACTAAACCTGAAAGATGGTCCTGGACAAATTAGTTTGTCCCAGACTTCATTTATCCCGGCTCCCTTTAATAATGCACACTGACATCAACAGACATTTGATGACCTTTATTAAATTCAACAGAAACCAATAACTTTATTCAAGAACTGCAACAAAATAACTGAAACATGACATTCTTTTTAGATCAGGGCAATATACTCACTCAACCTGTCCAAATAAGCAGCATCCATACTCCACTCACTTATTCTTTTCAAGCAGTGTTCTGCAGCTCATTTGATTCTGAAAAGCAGTAACATTAACACCATCACCAAGAGGGGAAAGAAGAGGACAATCCTGTCACTCTTCTCCACCAACCCATCTGACCACAGGTTGTTTCCCTCTTCTATCCAAAAACTTTCATCATACCCTCTAAAAGTATCTCACGTGTACAGTAAATAAATCCAGACCAATATCACTCAAATACACACCATCAGCTCTAAACCAAACCAATTTTTTGTTGTCAAAATCCTGATGTTCTATGCCCAAAGCT
This sequence comes from Protopterus annectens, assembly GCF_019279795.1. Classification (NCBI taxonomy): domain Eukaryota; kingdom Metazoa; phylum Chordata; order Ceratodontiformes; family Protopteridae; genus Protopterus; species Protopterus annectens. Next base: position 504,326,433 of record NC_056741.1, on the reverse strand, counting down.
GCCAACTGTAAAGCCAACCTATGATTAACAGACAAACACATCTGCTCCAAATCCTGAAAACTAACTATAATCCTCCAACTCAGTTGTGGCACTACATCTGACCATGTTATACATGTGCCTGGAAATAATGCTTGCAACATACACAAATTGTCCTTTATCTGATCTATCAACTGCTTTTTAGGAATTATTCCCAAGTCATTCCCCACTATGTGTATCACCAATATCCGAGGACAAATTAACCTGAACTGCAACACTTCAACTTCACACATAAGTTGAGTCCACCTAAGACCTCGAATATCATGCCAACTACCTGATCACCCTTTTTGAGATAATCCCAAATTCTTTTCATCTCTCCTAATTGCTGCCCTTTTCTCCATCCAGTGGATATAGGAGTGGCCCAAGATGACAATCTGATTTCCTGCAAGACAAAAAAAAAAAAAAAACATAATGCAATTCAATCCATTATCTAATGTAAGATAAATAGACAATAGAGGACCAACTCCCCACTCTTCTAATAACCTTAATAGATCTGCCTTCCCTTGCTAAATCTGAAGACTTCCTAATACGGAAAGAATGGGCTGAAAACCTCTCGGCTGGAAAACCCCTACACCGAAGAGCCCTCCTTATTACCTGTACAAACCTACTACTCATTACCATCCTCACATTCCTTAAACAGAAAAGCAAATTATGAGGAGCCCCTATCTGAGTCCACATGAGACCTGCAGCCCAACCTACCTGACAAAGCCCTGCAATCTTATCTTTTCTCAAAACTGTCAATGCACCTTTCCCAAATTGATGTTTTAGACCTCTGTAGCCCCCTCAGTTTCTTCTTCCAGACTACTGATGTTACCCAAAGAGGCATTAACTCCAGAAACACCACCTCCATTTTCCACTCCTTTGTCCAGTTTGGAGGTCATTAAGCAGCAAACCATTCAGCTAAAAAGCTGCCCCCATGTCAATACCTCCTGCTGCATCTGTGCACAGTTGCAGCTCTGCCTGCCCAACCCAATCTGCCTTCCAAAAAGAAACCCCATTAAACTACTCCAAGAATGAAAACCAAAGAGCCAAATCAGCAAGTACCATCTCGCTAATCTTAACCTAATGGTGTTTATTCTTTCCCCTTTCCAGTAAAAAAGGCCACTGACCTGCAGAAGGTACATCCTGGATGGACAGCCTGACATGCAAAATTTAAAAACCCTAAATGTTCCATGACCATCCAAATGTGTACCTTAATGTTACACACCATTGCCTGAATCTTCTCCTTCTATCTGTCTGTCTTATGCATAGGTAAGCAAAACAGCCAACATCCTGTGTCCACTAACAGTCCCAAAAATCCAAAGCTTTGTCCAGGCCTTCCAACTTATGCCAGGCCAATGGAAACCATAACTCATCACACATCCCCAGAAATTCTTGCAAACATTCATATGGTCCCTCAAATCCTTCTGCCTCTAACAAAAAATCATTTAAATAATGCAAAGTCCTCTACATACCCTCCCTCTGCTGCCACATCCAATGAAGAACTGTACTGAATTTCTCAACATTTGCACAGGCTACAGAGCAACCAATTGGCATAGCCTTATTGAAATAAAATGTGCCCCCTACTACGATAGTCAGTAATGGCCACTCTTCATCTCTCAATGGCAACAGGCAAAAAGCAAATTCGGTATCCAACTTCACTAACAGTGGATGCTTAAACCCCTAGATAACCATCACAGCATCATCCAGAGATGCATAACTAACTTTAGCATTCTCAATCGAAATGAAATCATTCACCAAACTCCCTACTAGGTCCAACAAATGGTGAATCAACCCAAATTCCCCATTTTCTTTCTTCAGGACCAAACCTAGCGCAGAGACTTTAATACTCTAAAAGGAAAGGCTGTGAAAGGGCCCCAACAACCTACCTGCATGTCACACTTTCTCTACCAAACCCAGCAGAATATCCTTCTTACCCCTTATGAATCACAAATTCTTACAAATCACCCCATCTCTCACCACCCTCGATTCATCTTTAAGAGAAGCATCAGGAAATCACTAGAGTATACACTGTAGTACTTTCAGCTTAATGGGATAATGCAACACCAACTCTTCCTCTAGACCTCATAAACAACACCCCACCCTATAATGCTCAAAAATTGCATCTACCTCTAATGTTCTGCAACCCATGGAAAGGGTAAAATCCCCCCTCAACTGAAAATAAGCTAGAAGTCATTGTATTAACGTCTTGCTGCCCACACTGAACCACTGAATGATTTCTCCCACACTTCAGTCAAGGATGAGAAAACTCACAACCTACATATGAACAAATAAAAATAACATTAAAATCCCAAGAAATTCTTCTGCTTTCTCCTTCTACCATTCCCCTCTAGCATTCCCTGCAAAACTATCCATCATAGTAGCCAGCCAAATATCTGGATGATGAACCTCTCAATGAAGAGAGTGATCCAGTGCTTTCAGCTTCTGAAACCTCTTGTCATACTATAACCATAACCAGGCATTCCCAGGCCTCAAACATATGTTGAGAAAATAACCCAATAGTGGTAACACCAAAGACACATCTTTCTCAAACAAAATTGCCATATAATAAACAAATCCTACTATTCAGTTATCCCTACATACCCTCCTCCACCTCCCTAACACCACTAAGACAGCCAACAGAACTTTGCTGTTTGCTGATGCCAACTCCACCAACCACTGAATGCCTTCTGCATCTATCATTTCAAAAACTTCAACACACTCCCCTTTCAAAATCTTCTCTTTAACTGTAGACAGAATGTGGGGAGTCAGAAAAACCCTCCCCATCCCTTGCCCAATGTCTGTGTAGCTAACCAGTCACCTGGCCATATGCCAAAATTGGAACCCACTACAGAAAATGAAGCAAGACTGTCAACTGACCCAGTGGTGTCAGCCCTAAATACTTCTTCCCCATTTTTCTCCTGACTCCTCTGTGCATCCCCCAAAGTCCTACCTGTATAGCCCAACCCATAATAAAAGCCATCTTCCAATATCTCACCATTATCCTGAACACACCCTAAACATGTCCTCCCTAGCTGAACACCCAGTGCAAGACCATTTCCTGTTGCTCTGTTCAGAGTTGCTCCAGCCACTAATGACTCAACTGCAGCCACCTTGCTCACTAGGCATTGTCTCTTCCCACAAGTTGCCGACCTGATCCTCACCCCTGAATGTCATCTCATTCGTCTGGCTTCCCATGCCTCATCCACCCTCCTGTAGTCAGATTTAGGCACCTCTTGGAACAACTCTTCAGCCTAAGTCACAATGGCTTCCCACCATCCCCATGGGATCTGCATGCTCACCATCTGTAATGGAAAAAAAGCTCATTAAAACAGTGATAACATAAGTACGTATCTGTTAAGAATACAAGGGAGGGAGAGATACAAAGCCAAACACAAGACAACATGTTAACCTACATAAAACCCTCCCTTATCACGACCAACAAGGTAATAAAAAAAAAGAAAACAAGGCACCACCCAGACACATGTACCAGTGCATCTCCTACAGCAGTTTATCAGATAGTAACACACTAATTTGAACAGCAGAAAATCTTTAAAACATTTGTGTGCCTCTGTACATTATCACTGCTACATTTGCATTAGATTTGTAACTCCATTGTATATATTGCCATTTATATAGTTTATTCTTGTTCTATATTGGTAAAGCCACTTGTACATTATCTATATGATTAGAGGGTATGTGTACGCATTCAAAACAAGGATACCACCAATCCACTATCTAGGCATACTTTGGCTGGTAATGGGAATAAGAAGAAGGTCTTGTTTTTGTTATCAGTCATGAACTCTGTAATTACAGAGGCTGTAAAAGGGAGAAAGGAGAGACTGTCAACAGTTCACACTTTGGATATGAAGCTTTGCAAACCCAAAACCATAAAATGTTAGCAAAGGTGCTCTGAAATAGATCAATAAACATATTAGCAGGTGTGATCATAATGTCGAGAAATGTAGAGTACCAACTTGTAGCATTAGTGGACCTAACTTAAAATAACGAGTTTAAGATATTTGTGATTTAAAGATATGAAGCTGTTACCTGTGAAAAAAATATTTTATGTGTACCTTATGAGAAACTGAGACACAACATGCTTCACAGTTATTACCAGATTAATGTCTCCTGGCCGCACTGCTCATGTTCTGCAGAACTTAATGTATGGCTGTTCTCAAGCCCGCAAAGACAACAAAACCTCTCCAATGACCAACCACTCACTACCAATGAGTCAAAAACTAAAAACCATGCCACCGATCACTACACTTGCCCACGGCTGGCATCAAAATGTCAACAGTCCACCAATGACAATGATGTACCATCTTCTTCCCTTTCAGCCTATGCACCATTAAAGGGGGGAATCAACTGAATTCCATATAATGTGAAAAGAACAACTCCAGAAAGCAGAAACCTAAACACTAAAGGGGTTATGATGGCACTGCACCCCATAGGAAATTTACAACTGCATTACACTGCTTCTCAGCCCATGGGCAGCCAGGAAATTGCTGCCCTATCCAAATGAATCCCACCGGTGGACAAAGCTGCCAGACTGCTACCCCGTGAACTGCTATCCAGCATGCTACCACTCTCGAGCACAACACACCTGAGCCACCCCACTCACATTGTCTAAAACCCCATGTAATAAGCTGCAAGAAATCTACCTAACCAAAACAAGAAACTTAATTACCACTGCTTACTACTAAACTGTCCACATGAATTATAAATCTGGACTACAAGTAGTGCAAGACCTACCTGCACCCTTGTATCTACATGTCATCATGGATGTGATCCTTGCTGTTGAAAGCTCATGGCAAAATGTGATACTACTTCCCCCAAAACACTAAAATAAAACTTAAAACCCCTCCCTAAATCTACCTCACTTCCTCTGAATGTCACTGTCCACAAACAACTAACTATATCTATCACTACTACACTTAACCCTTCTGTCCATCCACACTCACCCCACCCACCCTCATTACCCTTATACTAATCCCCAAGATGGTCCTGGACAAATTAATTTGTCCCAGACTTCATTTATTATATCTTTACTGAATGAAAATAGATGATTTGGGAAGGAAATTGATCTTTTTGTGAGGCACATAATAGAAATCTTTAATTGCAGTACAGCAATTTCTCAACGATTCAAGATGATAGTCGTTGAGAGTCAAGATTGCATATAGTTATTGAATAATAATACCTTTTATTTACCTCTCAGTGTTCTAATGAACATATACAAATGAAAAATATGTAAGTTAAACAAATTTGGGACATATAATACTTCTCTTATTTTTCACACATATATACCGGTTTTAAAGGATACAAACTTGTGTTCACTTTGCTGTTAATAACAATTTTGTTTAATAAAAGCAGAGGGGTTTGGGCTTTTGAGAATAGTAGACAGGTGGGTTTGCTTGGATGGTTAGTCTATTCAAGCAGGGAGTGTTAGACTCCATGAATGGTTTGAAGGATTTCAAAAGTAAGTGTTTAGTTACATCAAAAGGTTTTTGTTCTTTTTTGGGTGTCAATAATAACAATTATTATGTACCTAATTAAATTTTTACGTATTAATATCAGTATGACTATTAATAAGCAGTTCTTTAACAAAGAAGAGATATTATTCCAAATCCATATAGTTAATTTTAAGAGAGTTACATCTATGCTGTTGACCTGTATGACAAATGGCATTTATTAATTGTATTTCCATAAACATTAATGGACTGAATAATGGTTGCAAGCGGGGGTAGTCTAAACAAATATTTGAAGTTATTTAACTCTTGAGTTATTTGTTTACAAGAAACACACCTATTGACAGAAGATAAAGACAGACTTAATACTTTATATTATCTACTTCAGGATATAATGAAAAAAAGAGGAGTTGCTATATTATGGAAAAATTCTTTGCCTATGCCTAAAATCATTGACACATATACAGATTATAAAGGTATGCTTTGTGCTGTTACCCTAGAATATAATAAGAGAAAATTAACCCTTATTGATTTATACTGGATTCCTGGAATAGGAATTAAAACTGTTGAGCAGCTTCTAGAATAAGTAATTTAAATTTCAAAAGACAGCATTATACTAGCAGGAGACTTTAATTGTATAATTGCCTCCAAAGGATACTAATTCAACAGGTAAATGGAAAATACAGGCATCAGCAAAGGCACTGTTAAAGCTTATTGAAGCATTTCCTTTCAGCATGTGGAAGGTCATTACTTTGGATTCCATTGTAAACAATCTCTCAAATATGACAGACAATTTTTCGTCCATTGAAGCCTTTTTAAATTTATCAATCATCTCATTTTATTCAAGTGAGGTATTCTTTGGTTTTTGCCATCAAAAAAATCTCAAGAGGGTTGACTAAGTTTATAATTAAATACTTTATAATTAAGTTGATTGCTTGGGATGAGTACAGGGAGAAAAATAAGTGTTTATCTTGCTTTTTTTTTTTTGGGGGGGGGGGTGACTAAACCCATAGACATCCTAACAATCTCAGTGCACACAGACATAAAATGATAAGCTACTTCCACACCTATTCAGTAGTAGAATGCAGAACAAAATTCAAACATTCCACAGTGATACTAATTCCAGTAAAGTATACCAGTACTGACAGGTCGGTCCTGTTGAATGAATGTTGTATACCTTTACTTTTAATTGCTCTAACTGTCACTATTGAAACAAGCATATATTTCACAACAGCAGCTACGCTTACTCTAGTATTCCCTTAGGTGGTCTAGATAGCTCCTATACATCTCTATGTAGTTTCAATTTCTGAGGGTGCTGAAAATAAAGAAAGAGCAGAATGAAAGGTGTATGGTGCTGTGCATTGGCAGGATGCTTGGATAAGTAAATTACATTATATTTACATATATAATATATAATGGTGGCTGTGGTCAACCATTTAATTTCATCATCCTATTGAAAAATGAGTTCAGGCTTGTGGCAATTCACATCACTGTAGTGGTGATGTCAAAGTCCCCTCTATGTAGGTTAAGCCTATTATAGTTAAAAATCTTGGCCAAACTATTACAAGCAACAGCCTTATAATGCGACCCATTATAGCCTCTCTGCAGTAGCCTATTGGACTGCTCCTCACACATGCTCTTGCAGTAAAAGGAGCACTGCCCTCACCTTATCTAGCTGTGTTAGTCTCACCTTCAATGACCTTAGGAAAAATGACAGGGAACTGATACTCAAATGACTTCTTGTATTTCAGGCTTTGCGCAGATGCAGGCAATGACACGCATCTCATTTGCATGATGGATACCAAAATAATAAAATATAGGTACTGTATTATTATTGTTCCAATGGCACTTTGTGAAACATGACAGTCCTCCATCCATCTGTGTGCTGCTGAGAATATCTGTTCAGTACTGACTCCATCTTCAAATGGCCAATTAATGGAAGACAATTTTCTCCAGCTTGACCAAATAGGCTTCTTGCATGTGCACGGGGCTTAACATAGATGCTCATGCATGTGCACAACATCATGTAGAACGTAGCATGATGTTTATCAGGTTGGTTCACATGACAAAATGAGTGACCTAGAAATAATGATGTGAGTCATAATTAGCATACTCATCATGCATAGGGTGGTAATCTACACAATATAAGTGCAACAGGATCTGCAAATTCTCATCAAGCTATAAAAGACAAAGCTTTTTTTTTAATCCTGCTTCTTATTACCTCAAAAAGTAGCTGATATGTAAGATTATTTGTTTACATAAGATGTATGTTACTTCTTACTTGTATTTTGTACAAGGGAAGATTTCTGTGTTATTTACTATAAGGCCTACAAGTGTTATCAGTTTTTCAGTATATTTTCATTGGCACAGCTATTTAAAGGGTCACATTGCAAGAATACTGACCATGGCAATATGCATGTAAGTTACTGCAGGTTGTAGCAACTAAGTGTGTCATACACTAGTGTATTGTAGTGTACTTAAATGACTACGGTGTAGTATTTACAAAGGTTCTGGCTAATAGTTGTGTGCTTCTTAAACTATGTGTTTCTTAACTTGCAGTTATGTGCTGGCATTTGTGGGGGGTGCATGTAATGCAATAATACTGATATGCAGGTAAACAAGAGAGCAGTTATTTTCCCTTTAGGGAACATTCTAGTCAGAATATGAGTAACCATAAGCTTAACAGTCTGAAATGCCTTAACATTGGGACAATTTTAACAGTATCATATGAATAATTATGGTGTAATCTATGCAAATCTTATAGGTTCATAGGTTCATAGGTAAGTACTAGGCTATCTGCCCGAGGGCATTTATAAGCCTAGCCAGAGTGTGTCAGCTTTCGCTGCCCCATTGACTAATTAACTGATCCTCTGCAAGCAGAGACAATTAAGTGATCCCAGGGGTGTATTTTCTGTTACCCATTCACTCATCAAGGTTTCTCTTGAAGAGTGTTAGTGAGGGGCTCTGCCTAAAGTAGTTTGGAATTTTGTTCCAGAGCATGGGTAGTCTCTGTGACAGGAATCTATCCCTCCAGCATGTTCTGTTTATTATTGTGGCAAGGTTTAGCTCACTAGAGCGCATGGCTTGCAGTGACTTGGATTTCTTTAGGTGGAGCATGTCCATCAATTCTGAGTTGGACATGGCTTTGTAAGTCAGGCAGAGATCACCTCTGAGTAAGTGATATGCCACTGAGTACAGCCAGAGTTTTGTCATTCAGGCTGCATAGGACATATGTTTGAGGTCAGTGATCCTCTTGGTGAGGTACTTTTTTGGTCTCTCATGTTGTTGGAAGTGTCTTGTGAGGTACATCCCAAATGGCATTGTACTCTATGATGGGTCTGATGAGTGACGAGAAGAGGGGCACTATAACCTCTTTATTTCTAGATGTAAACTCTTTAGTAATTAGATGGGCCACATAGAAGGATTTCCTTACTACTTTGGCAATATGATTGTCAAAGGAGAGATTACTATCTACCTGGTTCCCCAGATCTCTTATTACCTCTTCTGTATTAAGGGGGCTGCAACCTATGTGGTAATTCATGGGTGTTTTGCTTTTCCCAAACGGGATGACTATGCATTTTTTGGCATTTAGCTTGAGGCCATGAATTTGACACCAGGTATCTGTCTCAGTAAGGCCCTTTTGGAGGATGTCCATGTCAGCTGGAGAGTCAATTATGGCTCCCAGTTTGCAGTCATCGGCAAACATGGTTAGCCATAGTCCTCTTGTGTTTGTCTGTACTTCTTAGAAGTATATGCTGAACAGTAGGGGTCCCAGGACCGAGCCTTGCAGGACACCACTTGTGACTGGTTTAGAGTCGGACATGGAGCCCACTATTCGTACCATGTGAGTTCTATCTGTAAGCCAGTTGGCAACTCATCTCATGACCTAGGGGGTTTATGTTCAGGCTGGTGTGTTTTTCTGTAATATCCGAGTGGAGAATGGAGTCGAAAGCTTTGGTGAGGTCAAGGTAGGCTGTGTGAACCACCTTTCCCTCATCTATGGCCTTGGTGACTGTCTTGAAGAAGTCAACCAGGTTTAGTAGACATGATCTACCCTTAACAAAGCCGAAGTGGGTCGGGTCAAGTGTTAGCTTGCATTTTGCACATCTTTTTATTTTAATGCCCTCTGACATGATCCATTAATGTTATTCTATCTGCATTCAGTCTTACCAGGATCTGAATTCTCCCAGCTACTTATTTTGTATATAATGTGGTTGATTTAAAACCATGATATATTTTCTACTTAGGTCATGCCTGATAAGGGTCAGTAGACCAGTCAACTTACTCAGTGAACAAATATTAAACAAATGAATATAACAAGATTTTGCCCAGCACTCCTTTTCCTCCTAGGGATCTGTTAGAACATTAGAGGTAAAGGAACTAGAATTGCAATTCCTCACCAACATAGCTGAACTTAAATTCCTGTAAAACAAATCAAACTGTACCTGCCACACAGCACATAGCAGGTCACCTCATGTAAGGGCCTCTCTACATCCTCCACCCTGACTCTCATTACCACACAACATTTCCACCATGGTGTAAACCTAAAATATTATGTAAAGTTGTAAATGTGCATTTCTATCAGAATTGTTACAATATCTGTTAATTGCTACTGTACAGTTGTTGTTGTATATTGTTGCTTTCTATTTTTGTTTTTCAGATCTACAATTTACAGCCTCTAAAGCAACATGTTTTTCTTTTCTTCCTCTATCTCTCTCTCCCTCTCTCGTTCCCTTTTTCTTTCAATTAGCTAAACCACACCCTACATAGTACAGTAAATGCATACATCAATACATTATAACCTAATATGTTATTCACTTGATGATCACTTCATTTTTCATAATAAATCATTTCACCATGAACAAGACATTATTCCAAAATAGCATTTTCTGTTTACTTAAACATCTGTTTCATAATGATTGATTCGTTAGACAGACTATCATATTGCAAATGATACCTTCTTGATTTTCTTTACTATTTTACTTGTTGTATACAGATTTATTTTCTCACTGAGTGTAGGAACTGTCTCTTGAGATGCAATATTATCTGCTAATTGAACACTGATACAAATTTAATGCAGTACTTTGAGTTTTATGAGATTGTGATAGGGTCTTCTAAAGTTTCAGGCTTGCACACTCAGACAATACAAACACACAATACAAGCACACACACATGCACACACACTCACACACACACACACACACACACACACACACACACACACACACACACACACACACACACACACACACACACACACACACACACGTCTGACACTGAAATGTAGTTCTCATACTAAAGATCTGTGATGCACATTTTTTCTTCTCCACACTGGCATTTTTAATCCAGAAAGAAAGAAACAATGTATTTCCTTTGCTAGGCACAAGTGAATACTTAAAGCACTGTACCACTGTGCCTAACATTACAAAGTTATAAAGATTGACAGATGGTTCCTGCTAGCCTGACAGCTTGTGTAATTGCAAAGTCTATCTTGCTCAGATAAAAGGTACTATACAATGACTCCCTATTACTATTTGAAAACATTCACGCTGATTTGCCCAGCCCAACCAGCGTGCTGGTTGTAAATTTCACAATATACCAACAGAAAAAGGTCCGGTCGCCCGGACTTTTTTTTTTTGTTGGTATAAAGTGCCCCCAAACCTTTTTTTTTACAATTAAAAAAAAAAAAAAAAAAAAAAAAAAAAAAGAGAAAACGGAGCAACGGAGACTTTCTTTTCTCCATTGCTTCCATTGATGTACTGGGTATGCATGGGAACGCAAGTCCCATACACAAGCGAAGTACATCAAAATGAAGAAGCAGTATACCACAACCAGCGGAAGAACAGCAATCCGCCATTATACAAAGACATTATTTAAGAAAAGTAAGTATTGTTTTTCTTAAATAATATCATTGTATAATAGCAATAAACGACTCCGTGGTTGTGGTATATTGAAGAGTTACCCAAGGTTGCTTTTGTTTAATCACTCGGGCTTCACCCTTATGATTAAACCACACCAACCATGGGTAAATATAGCAACAACCCACGCCTGGGTGTGGGTAATGCTGGATTTACCCACGGTTGGCATGGTTTGGTCCCAAGGTCGAAGCCCGAGGGACCAAACAAAGCCAACCGTGGGTAAATACAGCATTACCCACACCCAGAAGTGGGTTATTGATATTATACAATGACATTATTTAAGAAAATAAATAATTACTTTTCTTAAATAATGGCATTGTATAATGCCTCTTTACTGCCCTTCCGCAGCTGTCTGGTATTCTGTGGCAGTTCTGATGTACTGCGCATGCCTACGCAGTACATCAGAGCTGTGGGCAAAAGCACTGTTTCGCTATGTTAAATGGGTTTAACATAGCGAGACAGCTTTAAAATAAGCAACGGATTATTGTAAAGCTGTCTCGCTATGTTAAACCCATTTAACATAGCGAAACAGTAAAAAGCAATGGAGATCTTGCGATCTCTGTTGCTTTTTTTTTTTAAAACTGTCTCGCTATGTTAAATGGGTTTAACATAGCGAGACAGCTTTAAAATAAGCAACGGATATCTCCGTTGCTTATTTTAAAGCTGTCTCGCTATGTTAAACCCATTTAATATAGCGAGATAGCTTTAAAAAAAAAGCAACGGAGATTGCAAGATCTCCGTTGCTTTTTTTAAACCTGTGTCGCTATGTTAAACTCTTTTAACATAGCGAGACAGTGTTTTATACTAACGGAAAAAGTCCGGGCGACCGGACCTTTTTCCATTAGTATATTGAGGGATTTACAACGGGCATGCTGGTTGGGCTGGCCAATCAGCGTGCACGTTTTAGGGAAGGAATTGTATCTTCTTCTTTCGGCTTTTTCCCGGTTAGGGGTCGCCACAGCGGATCGCCTTGTCCGCACATTGAATGGCAGAAGAGTTTTACGGTGTCGAGTTGCCAGCCCGGCGCCCAACCTTCCACAGAAGGCACACTCACACGCACACCTAGGGCCAATTTAGAGTGTCCAATCCACCTGCAGCATGTCTTTGGGATGTGGGAGGAAACCGGAGCACCCGGAGGAAACCCACGCGACCACAGGGAGGACATGCAGACTCCGCACAGAAGGCACCCCAGCCGAGGATTGAACCAGGGAACCTCTTGCTGTGAGGCGGCAATGCTAACCACTGCACCACCGTGGCCGCCCTTAGGGAAGGAATTGTATAATCTTCAATATTTCCCACCATGTCGTCGGTTATTGCTTTATTATATCACATCTGTGTTCCAGTGTCAATGGTTAGTTCCACTGTTTTTATGATTAGGAATTAGATGTTCTGTATTAATTCATAATGATGCAACCCATTCTGATTGTAAAGCTATACATGCATAAACATGTAGTGCCAACCTAACACAATAACGTTCATTGTAGTTCCCACATATTCCCAAAGCATTTCTTTCCCCAAAATTATTTTGGGGTATTTCCTAACAGTACTCTCTAAAGCTAAATGTACATCTATGGGTCCCAAAAATTACTTGCTTAATCAACAGTGCCAAACACAGCCTATCAGAACTACTCATAAAACTGTTCAACTTAAGTAAAGCCACATAGCATTCTCCTATGTTTAGGGAAAAAAAGCTGTTGTTATTCCACTGCAAAAAGGAGGCTCCACCTCATATCCCAGGAAATATAGAGTCATCAACCTAACAAGCCCAATCCGAAGTACAAATAGACATATTACATATACTTTCATAAGGTCTGACATAAAAATTCTTATTGCTTTAGACCCTCAACATATGTTCTTCAAAAGGAGATCATGTTTACATATTTTTTAAACTTTCAGAATGTTTCTGAAGTTGTAGATACTGGGCATGCAGTTCATACAACCATACCTCTTAACCTGGAAACATCAAAAATCTGGACAAAGGCACACGAAAAATAGGTACAAATCTGTACACTAATTAACATGAAATTTGCGTACATAATTATATAACCCCACTCACTCCAAAGGAATTGTGGGATACCAACTTTCAAATGCAAACTGAAGAACAAACAACCAAAATATGGCCCCAGAATCCCCCTGCAGCCATTCCAGTGCGCCATTGGTTGGCTATTTCACCCTGTTTACTATAAACACTGTAATGTACATACTGCTTTACTTCTACAATGACTATTTGGATTTCATTTAAAACTTTTATTTTACATTTTATAGCACAAACACTAAGACATCTGCTAAACAAAGCAATACATTCTCACAAAGAACGTTGACTTAGCATTAAAACTTCTCTTCCATTGAAACTCCCACAGCATTAAAACCCACATTCAAGGAAAATGTATCTGGCCAGAGGTGGATAAAGATTACCTTTGGGCTGTTTTCAAATCTTAGGCTCCTTGCACATGTAGCATACATGTGTTCTTTGATACACCTTCCTGACTGTATTAAATTATATTCTTTGCATAATAAAACACACATTTTAAATTTATTGTTTTGAACAGTTTTTCCAGCAAGCAATGAAACAAAATATGTGAACCAATAATAACAAAACTGCTATAGTCAGAACATTTCCATCATAAAATTCTACTCAAACTTCTACAATCCACTAGTATCAGTAAATCAAAAATGCGAAAGATGTAAACAGCAAAAATGCATGATATTGAACCCTTTATTTGGGGGGCAGTGCCCCCCCCCCCTCGCTAATTATATATACCAACTCTGAGATCACACTACAGTCAGGAAAGGGTAAAATTCCTGATCTTCACTATTTTGCAATCTCACAAAACACACATCGATATCCGGCCTTTTTGCTGTTTACAGTGTTCCAGTTTTTGAGCTTCCGTTCAAATAATATAGACCCTCAGTAAATATGCACAACCACTGCAGAAGTAAAAGTCATTTAAATAATACCACATTAAACAGATCGGTAACTAATGAAGATGTTGCTGCTAGCAGACAACTTTATATTTCATTGTTTCATCTACAAGTGCCTGCTGCTGTTGAAGAATAAATTACCTACGTTAAATTAAAAAAAATGATACGCTTGTAATACTTCAATAAGGAATGGATGATAAACTGAGAACAGATTCATAGTTACTAGGTATCTTTGCCAAAGGAGGACATTCTCAGGACTGCAGCATCTACCCCATTTAAAAGTACAACACAGTACAGTATCAGCAATCCATCTACATACTGTGAAAGGCTGGGAGTAGAACCCACAGCCTTTTGCAGCAAAACCAAGTATTCTACCTGTTGTGCTACTAACAATGCAAGTTTGCATAATCACCACTAAACTTTTTTTTCCCCAGAAGAACTGTGCCGCAGAAGAAATCAGGAAAAAGCTACATTTATTCGGGGGGTCAAAGGCCCAAAACCGGGGACACATTTTAAACATTGCTTGTATAATCTTAGAAAGTTGCTAGAATAAAATATTGTGTTACCATGTGTTTCCTAACAGATAGGAAGACTGAAACTTAAATGGCTATCATTATTTAGTGAATTTAGTTCTCACCTATTTGCCAGAAAACCACAAATTTCATTTTATTTTTATTTAACATTTGTTTATTGGGAAAGCCTGACTTGGAATGACGCCAATTTTCAGCAGAGGCCTAGGGAGAAATGCTCCAGATCCATGTCATTGTATTGTGAAAGAAAACTGGAGCACCCAGAGGAAACCCACACACATGCAGGGAGGACATGCAGACTCTGCACAGAAGGCACTTCAGCTTGGAATCAAACCAGAGAACCTGTTGTTGTGAGACAACACTACCATTGCACCATCCAAATAATAAGAGGAACAGACCAAAAGTATGAGCCAAACATTTCAGACATTCTGTGAATATTTGTACAGTTGAGAGCTATAACTTCTTCAATCAGAAGTAGTGGTATGGGTAGAGAAGTCAGGCTCTTGTACCTAAGGTACAAGGTTTGAGCCTGAGTAACCCTAACTACCAGGTATACCTAACTGGGCCATTTTACACACACACCACACACACACACACACACACACACACACACACACACACACACACACACACACACACACACACACACACACACACACACACACCAATACTGAGAATGGATGCAAACACACACACACACATCAATACTGAGAACGGATGCACACACACACTCCAATACTGAGAACGAACGCACACACACACACTCCAATACTGAGAATGGGCACACACACACTCCAGTACTGAGAACGGACACACACACACACACACACACACACACACACATACACACACACACGCACTCCAATACTGAGAAAGGGCACACACACACACACACACACACACACACACACACACACACACACACACACACACACACACCAATACTGAGAATGGACGCAAACACACACATACCAATACTGAGAACGGACACACACACACACTCCAATACTGAGAACGGACACACACACACTCCAGTACTGAGAACGGATACACACACACACACTCCAATACTGAGAAAGGATACACACACACACACACACACACACACACACACACACACACACACACACACACACACACACACTCTAATAGTGAGAATGGACACACACGCACACACACACACACACACACACACACACACACACACATACACACTCCAGCACTGAGAACAGACACACACTCACTCCAATACTGAAAGAATGGACACACACACATGAACGGACACACACTCACATTCCAATACTGAAAGAACGGACACAGACACACACACATTCCAATACTGAAAGAACGGACACACACAGACACACACACACATTCCAGTACTGAATGGACACACACATTCCTATACTGAAAGAACGGACACACACATTCCAGTACTGAAAGAATCGACACACATTCCAATACTGAAAGAACAGACACACACACATTGCAATACTGAAAGAATGGAAAGTATGCTTGCGATTGCGCGTGTGTTCTATATATACCAATGTCTCATAATAAGCATAAAACTGAGAAAAACTAAAAGTGCTGAATTGCAGGTTAAAAGTGCTTTAGCAGCTAAAATGTGCTTTACCTGGAGGAAATGATGAAACTCTGCAGCAGACTCAACACACACACATTACTTGTAGCTGGGAAAACTCTGCTGCAGCTACAGGCTCAAAATACACATGCTACTTGCTGCCCATCTGACAGGCTGCTTATGAAGCTGATGTCATTGCGCATGCCTCTGCATGTGATGACGTCAGTGGAAGCAAATAATCAAAAACAAAAATTCAGGAATAATGGGGGGCCACTTCTCTGCATATGATGACGTCAGTGGAAGCAAATAATCAAAAACAAAAAGTCAGGAATTATGGGGGCCACTTGGGAATTTGTGGCACCCCATTATTTGGACCTCAGCATCGGTAAAAGCCAAGGAATTTGGTACAGTTGAAAGGTATGCATACAACATTTCTGGATCTTGCAAGGTTTTTAACACTGTTTCCTACAATTCAATTGTAAGTAAGCTTAATGGCCTAAATGTAGACACTTATATTGTAAGATATCGAGTTGGCTATCAGTGAGAACTTACACAGTTAAAGTGCCAAATTTTGCCTCAGAAAGTAAAAAATGTGACTAGGTACATTATTTGTGTCCCAGTACTAGGGCTCTTTCTTTTTGACATGTTGTAGTTCATAGTTTTCAAAATAAGTAACCCAAGCAAATGAGAAATAAATTTGCTAATGACTGCTAGCTATTTGTTACTGCTCAAATATCATTTGATCCCATATTTCTATACCAAGGGTTTAAACCTATCAATTGGCTCTATTTTAGAAACAGACTTAAATTAAATGCTAATAAGATAGCACTGTAAACTTTGGTTAACAAATCTTGATAGCAGCTTACAGAATAGACAGTTTCATAATCTAGACTGATATAATTATCAGAGATCATGGCATATTCGTAGACAACCAACATGGAACAGAAGTAGTCAAGAAATCTTACTATGTAGTCAAAGAACTAACCAAAGGTATCTCATCAAGGTAAAAAAAAAACCCTCCCTGTTCTAGTTGTGGTGTTAATCTTGGTGGCTTTAGAATTGCCCGCCCCTGCTGTAAATCTCTTTTTGCACACTCCTCCTGGACCCATCTCATATGCTCACTCAACTGAGTACAGTGAGATCATATTTTGATTTTGGATACTCCTACCAGTCCCATCTCCTCTGCGGTGTACAGAGAGCATTTGGGAAGGGCATTCCCCTATAGTATCTTAATCTGCTCTGTTTCCTCTGTCTCAAAAAAAAAAAAAAATGTGCACTTCATCTGCCTTACTGTATGTGTGTTTCTTCCTACTTTATTACCTTATTTTGCTTTTGCCTCTTCTTAAAAGTACTCAATTGAATTTATTCTGCTGCCTTTATTACTGCTTGTTAGTAGCCTGATTAAATTGTAACTGTTATTCTAAGGCCCTTGGTTTAAGCACTTGGACTTCAAACCAGTTGTTTTACATTAAGAAGGTTTTGGTCTGCACTGTTGTGGCAGGACACATAGTGTACATCCTTCTAAGTTGGGAACTGCTGATTGAAGGCTCAGTGTCTGTTATTCTAAAAGTGTATTAGTTCTGGGTTAAGAACTTGGGCTTCAGGCCAGTTATTTTACATTAAGAAGGTTTGTGGTCTGCACTCTTGTGGGAGAAGAGGCTATATTCTGCCCTTCTGAGCTGGGAATTTCTGGTTAAAGGCTTATTGTGCATGCTTACTTGAACTGTTTCTTTCTGAAATTGGTATGCCTTGTTTGCTGTAGCATAGACTAGATTCAGGCCGGCTGGATCTAGCTTTGTTTGTATAACTTGTGCCCTGATACAGGCCGTCTTTTTGGAGAAGGTTTCTCTGTACCCTAGTGGCAGGACGGTGCAGTTAGAACTTGTCTGATTGAAGACTGCTGGAACAGGGCTCATTTTTAAACTTTTTAACTGGTTAATTGGGTAAAGTTTTGTTTTGATTGTATCTGCGCTATTTTCTGGAAAAAAATATATATACTTGTTTCTTGCCTTTCTGAACTAGTATAGTCCAGTTTCATGTTATTGCTGGATCCAGGGCTGTATTACAAGTTTCTGTGTTGCCATTACCTTACTTGGATAGAAGGAAGTTTCTCTGCTCACCTGTGAGAGAGGGGAGCTTTAATCAGCCTATCTGTCACTGGAGGAGTGGTTTGAGCCCAGAAGTTAGTAGTTTATTGGCCATTTTGGGCTAATTTCTATCTCTTTCACTTCCCTGTTATAAAAACCTCATTTGCACAATTTTTACACTTGTATTCCGCTCAGCAAGTGCCTTCCAGGTGTTCTGCAGAGTCTACAGCAGCAGAGAGACAAAAGAGTGACTCTGGAGTGATTAAGTATCGCTTTTCTGCTTTTCTTGCTGTCTTAACTAATTCCACCTAAAACGCCAGTTTTTTAGTGAATCTGTGATTTAAAAAGTTTGTTATTGTATACAACTCTGCACAGCTCCTCATGGTGTCCTGCAGAGTGATACAGGCAACAGAAAGACCCAAGAGAGACTCATCCAGATTGAAGTATTTTTTTCTCTGTTTTTTTGCTCCGACTGCCTTTTCCTGCCTAAAAAGCGGATTTCTAACTCATCTGTGCTTTAAAAAGTTTAAATTGCATTTACCTTCTGCTTTTTACAGTTTGTGCACTTGTTTTATATCAATTTAAGTCATTTTTGTATTGTATAACTGTTGTAGGCTACACACTAAAGTATGCTAGCCTGTTTATAGCATTTACAGTGTTTTCTGTGTGTTTCTCTGCCGTTTTCTGAAAAAAAAAAAAAAAAGAACATTCTCTTTTCCCACCTTTGCTGAACTAGATTAGTCCAGATTTCAGGTTTTGCTGAATTCCGGACTGTGGTATAGTTTCCTGTGTTGCCCATATCCTTACTTGGATAGAAGGAAGCTTCTCTGTTCACCAGTGAGAGTGGGGAGCTTTGAGTAGCCTATCTGTCTCTGGAGGAGTGGTCTCAGCCCTGAAACTAGTAGCTTATTGGCCGTTTTGGGTCAATTCCTATCTCTTTCAGTTTCCCTGCTTTAAAACCTGCACACGGTTTTGCGCCAGTATACAACTCTGCACAGTTCCTTGTGGTGTCCTGCAGAGTGATACAGGCAACAGAGAGACCCAAGAGAGACTTTTCCAGATTTAAGTATTTTTTTCTCTGTTTTTTGATCGACTGCCTTTTCCGACCTAAAAAGTGAATTTCTAACTGATCTGTGCTTTAAAAAGTTTAAATTGCATTTGCCTTCTGCTTTTTACAGTTTTTGCACTTGTTTTATATCAATTTAAGTTGTTTTTGTATTGTATAACTGTTGTAGGTTACATACTAAAGTGTGCTAGCCTGTTTATAGCATTTACAGTGTTTTCTGTGTGTTTTTCTGCTGTTTCCTGAAAAAAACAAAAAAAAAAATATTCTGTTTTCCCGCCTTTGCTGAAATAGATTAGACCACATTTCAGGTTTTGCTGAATTCCGGTCTGTGGTATAGTTTCCTGTGTTGCCCATATCCTTACTTGGATAGCAGGAAGCTTCTCTGTTCACCAGTGAGAGTGGGGAGCTTTGAGCAGCCTATCTGTCCCAGGAGGAGTGGTCTCAGCCCTGAAACTAGTAGCTTATTGGCCGTTTTGGGTCAATTCCTATCTCTCTCAGTTTCCCTGCTTTAAAACCCGCATTTGCGCAGTTTAGCATGATTTTGTGAATAGAGCAGCATTGGACAGCACCGCTTAAATGGGTTTAAACTATTCCCAGCTCCACAAAATCTGCTCTTCACTTTTTCCCTTAGAACTGTTCTAAATCTCAAAGTAAGCACTCTATTTTCATTCTAAAGCCCTGCAGTTGCTCGTATAAGTAATCTTATAAGTAAGCACTAATAAACTAAAGCACTATACCCTCTTATACTCCCTTAAAGTACTTGGCTCCTTATTGGTCCTTTTTGATCAGTCAAAATGTAGTTCCTTATACTATTCTGGCATGTCCAAAAGTCAGTTTCGGGTTTACTCTCCAGTCCAGCTGGTGAATCTGGGAATCTTGAGGCAATGTTACAAATGCCTTATGTACACAGACCACCCTCTCCTCCTCCCAACAAGCTCAAATATATGTGAGAGATGCAACTATATAGCCAAACCGGAGGCTGAGCTCCCTCAACCCAGTACTGGCGCAGTCAGTCAGGCGGAGAAGGTAACTACACACACCACAAATCCAGTCTCACATAGACCTATCGCAACAGCAAACCAAACACATAAACACACAAAAACATACTCGGAGGCTCTAAATAAAAATCTTACCAAGCAGCAGAGACCTCCAAAGCAGACATCCAAGCAACCACTACCCCACAACAATATGCACGTATCACATAGTTCACAAAGTCAGTGTGCCACACAGTCACAGCCCTTAAGGCTAAACAACACACCTAATACACTTGTAATAGGTGACTCTATTGTCAGACACACTGACGTCCCACTCACCAGGCTGAACAAGGAGAAGGTCACTGTAAGCTGTCTGTCGGGTGCCAGGATACGCCACATAACACAAGCACTCAGGTCACTCCAAAGCAAGTACAAATATGACTCCGTCATTGTCCATGCTGGTGTGAATGACCTGAGACGTGCCTCCCTGGACTACATGAAAAGAGACATAGAGGAGCTCTCTGATCATGTAGCCCAGGCTGGTATGACCCTGATCTTGAGTAGCATCTTACCCTCACCAAGAATGATGCCACAGTATAAAGACAAAATGATCAATTTTAACAACTGGCTAAAGTATTGGTGTCATTCAAAGGGGATCCAGTGTCTGTCAGCCTGGGATGACATGCTCGACAAGCCATGTTGCTTCGCTAGGGATGGGTTGCACCCGTCACCCCTGGGCTTTCGAATATTGGCTAAGGCTCTTGCGACCCCCATAGTGCCTTTTTTAGGCAAGGCTCAAAAGACAAACCCACCTCCATAGACAACACAAGGAAAAAGAAACTAAGGGTAATGCTGCTCAACACCAGAAGTCTAAACCTCAAGATGCACGCACTCGAGGCTCTCCTCAGTATGGAGAATATCGATATCTGTGCAGTAACAGAAACCTGGTTCAAGGCTCCCGAGAGCACCCCAGCACTACCAGGTTATACCTCATACCATGTTTTTCGGCACCAAAACTCGGACCGAACCACAAAAGAAGGGGGAGTATCTATATTCATCAAAGATACCCACACCTCCAGGTTAGTGGCACTGCACGAAGCATCGGAGACCATCCATGTGCAACTAACAGTGGGCAAAACTGCCTTTCAGTTTGTAGCCTGCTACAGACCACCCTCCCAAACTCAGGAACCCCACTCAGCTTTCCTGAGAACACTGGAGAATATGAAGGTCTCTCCAAACACCATCATATTGGGTGACTTCAACTACCCAAACATAAACTGGGAGCACTACTCAAGCCCCAACACCCTCGCCCAATGCTTCCTAGAATTTATAAACTCAAATGCTATGGAACAACTGGTCACCATTCCCACAAGAGGGGAAAACATATTGGACCTGATCATCACCAACATGGGGACTCTATGTTCCATACCAGAGGTATACCCCTCATTGGTAAGATCTGACCATAAATTAATCTCACTGGACATCCATATCCTGTCCCCACCCCAGCCGAGGAAACCACAGTGAAGAACTTCTCAAAAGCAAACTTCACACTTCTCAAAACCGAGGTGGAATCTTTCAAAGCCCCCAGGCCAGTGGAAAATATGGCCCAAACCGCAGAATCCTTTACAAACGCATTCTATGGACACCTACAGGAATGCATGGATCGTGCTATCCCAAATAAAACCAAGACTCACTCCTCCAAAGGCAGGAGACCTGTCTGGTGGACCGCAGCCATAAATAAGCTATACAATAGAAGGAGGAAGCTACTATATGATAGAGCAAAATCCCAAAAAGGGAAGGCATCTCTGATCAGTACTAGCAAGAAACTACGATCCCTCATAAAATTATCTAAGGCCAGCTTCGAAAGAAAAATTGCACAAGATGCTAAAGATAATCACAAGGCCTTCTTTAGTTATGTCAGGAACCTGGGTGGCAACTCCCAGATATGCTCTGAGTTAGTGCAAAGTGACAAAAACTACACTGAACCCACAGATATTGCCAACATCCTGGCAGACAGGTTCAGTGCAAACTTTTCCTCTCCTTCCCTTCAAAAGAGCAAATGTCTATTCCAACAGAGTGTAGCCTCCCTGACATCACAGATGCACAGGTGAGAGCTGCCCTCTCCAAAGCAAAAAACACAGCATCAATGGGACTGGACGGTGTCCCGGGCTGCATCTTACATGAGCTCCAAGAAGAACTGAACCCACACATAAAGTCACTGTTCAATCTCAGCCCTACTACAGGATATATACCCAAGGAATGACGTACAGCAAAAGTGGTCCCACTCCACAAAGGTGGTGCCACAACAGACCCCAAAACTATTGCCCTATAAGCCTGACTAGACTGGTCTGCAAAGCTATGGAGCGTATCATCATGGAACTCATAAACAAAGACATTGGGAACCTCCAAACACTGGATCCTACCCAATTCGGCATTGTTAAGGGCAGATCTTGCCTCTTGAACCTGGTCGACTTCTTTGAAACAGTCACCAAGGCCATAGATGAAGGGAAGGTAGTCCACACAGCCTACCTGGACCTCGCAAAAGCCTTTGACACAATACCCCACTCGGGCATCATA
>NC_056741.1:504290797-504298297 GCF_019279795.1 Protopterus annectens | reverse complement strand
GCTGTTTAGTGTCTGCACTGTAAACATAAATGTCCCTCAAGTGTTATGATTTCATGTTCTGTAATTAATATTGCATAATCTATCAGTTATAGGATTATCACAGAAACTGATTACCTGGATTGCAAAGTATCACCAAATCAGCCCATAGAACACCTTGGTAATTATATAAGTCCACATGATGTGCAAGTGTTCGGTGTAGTGTACCCGCAGTTGTTACTGCTTGGCCCATAGTGTCCCATGCAAATAGTGTGAGAGGTATGTATGTGCAGAGACTTGTAGTCACTGTACACATAAAGAAAATACGTCCCTGTAAAGTAGATAGCAGTACTGTTGTCAGGGAAATAACCTGCAATGATACTAATGAACTATTTTTTCTCTCTCCCCACCCCTTGTCTTCATTTATTTATTGTTGTTATTCATTGGTTATGATTTATTGTTAACATACATTATTACATTAACTGTATTTTTAGATATGTGTTTTACTATTGTTATGTATTATAATGGTTGCATCTTAACATATCTTGTTAAATTACCTATTGTGTTGGCCTTATGCTGTAACTGTTACTAGCATTCTGTTAACATACTGACTGTTCTATTACTTATTGTTGTGTTTCACATACTATGCATTGATGTATAACTGGGTTATTTCCAATGTTCTGCATGCTGTTAATATAACAATGATTTGTTCACAATTAATCTATACTTATTGCTATACCTCCATTACCATAGCAAGGCAAGGTAGGCTGATAATGGCTGATCCACTTACCTTGCCTCAAATGGCCGTGGCACTGGGTCCTGGCACATCTGGGCCCAGACAAGTGGTGCCTCCTCAGCTGCCACTGGACCACCCGCAGTGCCGGGTGGGACCACCTCAGAGGATGGAGCCTGACCTACCCCTGGGAGCAGTGCCAGAAGGGCCATTGTCACTTAGGATCAACTGCTAGTAACGGTGAGCAGGATTGTTCATCGCAGCTATGAAAGCTGCCTGCACCAGATTGAGAGCACTCTGGCAAACCTGGTGGGGTAGCTTCACCCTGGTACCCAGCCATCAGCACAGCCACCCTCAAGACAGTGAAGGAGTCCCATGGGTGGGGATGTAAGTCACACTGCTGCTGTCTGGAGGCACTTGCGACTTGGATTCCACAACAACCTTCCCATCCAAGGTGTTCACCCACCTCATGTGTCACACACCACCCCTGTCTGCTGTCTTGTTTGTCTTGTCTGTTTGCGAATGCATCCTCTCCTACCCAACTTAAATCCCCACAAGTA
The DNA here is from genome assembly GCF_019279795.1 of Protopterus annectens. Taxonomy (NCBI): domain Eukaryota; kingdom Metazoa; phylum Chordata; order Ceratodontiformes; family Protopteridae; genus Protopterus; species Protopterus annectens. The sequence continues at coordinate 504,297,028 of NC_056741.1, read as the reverse complement.
CCTATGTTCTTTCCCCAGCATTCCACGCTCACCATATAAAAAGGGCACCTTACCCAAAAAAAAATATCATTCCATACATAGCTCTCCAAATTCATCTACAAATTCTGTCAAAGTGCCCAGCTGTTGCTGTAAAAGTAATGAGTAGCTATGGCTCTTTCCTACACCCTTCCTGCACATCCCTACCTCCCTTTCATTATGTTTTTCCCTTGCTTGCCCCCATATCACCACTTTCCTATCACCTCCTTTTTTCTTTTCTTTATATTTTTTAGCACAGATTTGAGGAGTGCTGCATGGAGCAGTGCAGGGTGCTGTTTCACTTAGCTCAGCTTAAATAGAGCTTTAATGATTAAATGTGTTTATTACATTGTCAGACACATGTACAAAATAAACACCTTTGCCATATTTCAAACCTGAGCCCATCACACCTACAGCACAGTGCATTAACTGACCATGTCATGCAGATCTTAATTAAAACACGTGTTGTCATCAAAACATAGTGATTGCTACTTACAGTCATTAGGCATGTCTTAGAGGAGCTGTGCACCATGCCACACCACACAAACTGGAATAAAAACTAATGAGAAAAGTGGGAGTGTACCTTGGACTCTGCTGCAATAATACACCACTAGACAGCCAAAGATATAATAATGGATGTAAGTGATGCCTGTGATAGCAGGTAAATGTCCCTTTTATCAGCAACATGTAGAGAAAGACCTGCTATGGCATCAATGTCAAAGTACATGTTCATTTGGGACCCTGGTGCAGAAATAGAGCCATATAAAGCCATTCACATACTGATGGATACAGACAATGTGTGTCACAGCCTGTATGTCTGTACATATACCTTGCAAATGCAGCTGTTGTCACAGTGACTCAGTAGCTCAGTCTGTTGAATGCCTTGCAGGTAGCACACTTTGCCATGCACAATCCTGGGTTCAACTCCAGCTTTGTGTAGCAGTTTAATTACATTATTTTGAAGACAGCAATTAATGTCTGAATCATGCAATCTTTATTCACACAGGTTACATAAATTAATGAACTGCTATCCAGATTTGCAAGTCAAAGACCTGCAGGTAGGGACACACTGCAGATATCTGTATAGCTTAACTGTATGCTGCCTGCTACTCTATTATTGGGACTGTTGCATAACAGATGTACCTTAATCACATGCTTCAATTGGACTGTAAAGGGTACCCTTACCTTGGCTCTGCAATAATGACAGGCAGCCACAGTGACATGTACAGCTTGTTGTCCTTCAAAGTGTTCACACTCCCCACTATATGTTCTAGGCTACAGCAGCAGCTGCAGCCTGTAGCACACACAACTGTATGTAAAGTTAGCTGCTACAGACCTACCATACCTCCCAACCCCCTAGAACAAGGAATCTGGACACTGCCATACTTAATGGGGGGGGGGGGCAAAGGCCCAGAAATAGGGACATGTTTAACAGTTTGCTCCTGCAAAGATAGTAAGTTGATAGAATAACAGCTATTACATTAGCATGCATATTCTGATGGGTATGAAGTCTGACACTCAAATGAGCATCTTTCATTACTGACCTCCACCCACAATGTTTGCCAGTGAACTGTCAGATGACTACAATATTATGGGACACTGACCAGACATATGAGGTGAAACTGTGGACATACTGCATAAATCTCTACAGTTGACATTTATGGTACATACCCTCTGTGATGCTGTAGTCACCACACCTCAGTAATGTCCATCTTAACAAGTAAGAAAGGGATCCAGAGCTACATGAAGACCTTATATATTGCACTATGGTGGCATGTCATTGGCCAATGATAGTGAAATTCAGCTGTTTTGGCTGCAAATAGCAAATCTGAGCCACATGTTGGTGCAGAGGCAATTACTTTCTAAAGAGCAGCACCTTAAAAAAGCTAGCAACTAGTTACTGGGAACAGGTCTGTATGAGACTTAACTCACACAGAGAGTGTATTTTCAAAAGATTACCAGAAGCAAAGTTCAACAAGGGAGTACTGCACTCCACCAGATATGCAATAGATTTTTCCATTTAACAGAATACAGATGGGTGGATGGAGGTATGGGGAATAAGGATTACAGCAGTAAGCCTGTCTTAGATCTATGGTAATAACATGTCATTGATACTCTGTTGTCCTACACCTAAAGGCATGCCTCTCAACTGTCCCTGATTTTCACTCACATCTTAGCTCTGTCCCTGAAAATCCCTCCTACAATGGTTGGCTGTTGTAGGAAAGCAAGTGAATTATATATAATACATAGTGACAATAACTGAGGGTATACAGTGCTGTAATGTCAAACTATGTACAGTAATTCACCTCCTCTCATTTTGTCAATGTCTCACATAAATAGTGTTAACATTTTAAAAGTGTCCCTGAATGTCCCTGATGCAATCTGGTTATGTCCCTAATCCTGTTGATGTTTGTCTCTGTTTGGTTGAGAGCTATGTCTAATATACCTGTCAACCTCTTACAGCAAGAAATCTGCACAAATCCATAAGTATTGGAGGGACAAAGGCTCAAAAGTAAGGACATTTTAAACATTGCTGATACAAAGTACGAAAGTGAATAGAACAACAGATATTACAGTAGCATAACTGTGTTCTGAAGGGTATGACATCTGATACTCAGATGTCTGTCTGTATTTTCTGTCATCAGCTATCAATGATTGGCCAACCATTTGTCAGAAGTCCACAATTTTGGGTGAAAATGACTAAAACTATGTGGCAAACATCTTGACATTTTGCAAACATCTGTATAATTGAGAGGTTTGATGCCTACAGGGAACATATACTACAGCAGGTTTGCATTGTTTTCTGTCATTTTGGCACACTGGTGCTGCTGGACTGCCTGCATATAGTGGTAGTAATAGCAGACTGCTATTTGTCTGGCAGTGGCTGAATAACTTATTAGTGAGAGTTTGCTCATATGGGACACACCACAAGTAGACTAAAATGCTGGGTGTAGGAACATGCAGCATAATCTGTCACAGCACACAGGGACATACAGCAGTATTGCTACTATCTTAGTGGTATATACACATGTAGTGCATTGCCAGACTGTGAGGTATGACGTGTGAGGGAGAAGTGGATAGTGCAGGCTATTATGGGTGCACTGGATCTGTACATAGTGAACGTCCATGTATTTGATCCTGTAATGTGTTCCCCTTTTGTTGTCTTTCAGGAACCATGTACTGCAGATGTGATGCTGTAGTCACCACACCTCAGTAATGTCCATCTTAACAAGTAAGAAAGGGATCCAGAGCTACATGAAGACCTTATATATTGCACTATGGTGGCATGTCATTGGCCAATGATAGTGAAATTCAGCTGTTTTGGCTGCAAATAGCAAATCTGAGCCACATGTTGGTGCAGAGGCAATTACTTACTCTCAGATGCAGAGAATGAGATTAATATTGGATTTACCCATGGACTCAGATAGCAACATCAAATCTTGTTGTCCATGGAGGCACAATCATGAACAGTGGGCAGCAATGTGGGCAAACCTTGTGAGGGATATCAATGAGATTGGTCAGCAAGACAGGATCTATGAACAGGTCTGACACCTGGCCACAGGCATGGTGAATGCTACACGATGAAGGGCAGCTGATGTTGCTAAGGATCGGACCACCACCAGTGGAGGGCCTACAATCAAACAACCACTCTCAGCCACAGAGGAATACCTGGTGAACCAAAGAACACAGGACAGCTCCCAGGCATCCATCATACCATACATCATGGAGGTGGGTGCCACAGTGTCCAGATCAGAGGATTGTCCAGTTAGGCTTACTGTGTTCAACAGTATAATACTGTATTAGTCATTGTGGCAGGCTGTACGTACCTTTATATAGGTGTCATGTCTGGCTGCATTGGGGTGGAGTTGGGGATTAAGCTCAGTTGTGCACACATACTCAGAATTTCAGCAATACAGTCAGTATCACAGTAGCTAATGTATATGTGGGTATATGCACATATTATCTTGTAGTGCTGCAGCATTTGATGGTGCTGATGATACCTTTCCCTCAATTTTTCTTAGGTCCATCAGGTGTGACTCAAGGCCATGGTCTGTACCTCCTAAGTATGATAAAGTTGTTTTATGGATCATATATACTCTATGAAAGTTAAAGGCTAACATATTGCCTTATGAACAAATGTTATGTTTGGTCATAGTAGAACATTTACATGATGTTCCATTCTGGAACAGTTGACTACTGTTCATAGACTGGGTATTCACATGTGTGTATATGAATGAATATTAACACGTTTGCATTTATAGTTATGAGTGACTACACAACCTGGTATACATGAGGCGATTACTCCAAGATGCCTGCTCAAATACAAGATGGAGATGGTACATACCTGAGGCAGTGACACTAGTAATGGCATATCATTCTCAAGATAGGTGTACTGGGTTTTATGTGTAGTTGTATCATGTATAGTGTCATATTGCATACTTTACAGGTACAGTATACTGGCAACTTTAACTGGCTATAGCTGAAGTGCATGTTATAAAGGCCTTGACTTCCCTGTGTATATTGTTGGGAGGTTATCTGTTGTGTATGGGAGTGGAGATGGGAAGATGTGGGACTAGTAATTCAGTTATGGATCCTCATCTGTATGAGTCTGTGTGGATTACCATACATAATAGTGCAGGTAGTAATGTACTGCTTTTGTCTTACTTCTCACGGGTGAATGGGGGGGGGGGGGTTGGAGGTTGGAGTCTGTTCCCCTCACAACCTGATGTCAGTGTCTCATTGGACTCTGATGATGATGGTGGCCATAGTGAGGCACATGCGGGGTTGTCAGGGGCTGAATCTGCCCCAGAGGTTAACATCACTCTTCTGCCTACATTGTCACTGCACACAGTCGGTATGCCCACAAATACCCAGTCCCCAGAGGCCACAGATATTGGGCAAACAGAGGGTGATGTCATTGAGCAGGAAACTGTGTCAACTGTGGCTTCAGTGAGTGTAGACATTGGTCATAGCCAGAGATCTGGCAAGGTCCCACACAAGTGGATTGACAGGAGTGCTCATAGGAGGACTGCTGTCCATCAACCACCTATTGCAGGTGTCACATCACTGGTCACTCAGCACATGTTTCAGGCCATCATGATGGCACAGGCACATTTTGAATACAAGAGAAGACGGATGGTGGATGCAGCACAGTCTGGCATCTGTGACTGCCTCCACCACATTGTGGACACTCTAGATCAGTTCATTGATGCAGAGGATAGACTGTGGGACTGTGGGCTGAGACAGTGTCTGTCTTGGATTGCACATTGTCTGTGCTGCAACATCTGGTTGGAGTTCTGCATTGGACATGTGGATGTAGGTCAAAAACACCATCTGCTGAGAGTCCAAATGGCTATGCACAGTCATGCTCCCACAGTGGCAGTACCTCCAGCACTACAGAGGAAAGTATGCTGTCTACACCATGACATGCCAGGCCATGGACACATGGTCGTATCCCTTGGGGGACACAGCTCCAGCAGACAGCAGTCACCATCAGGTACTATCACCGTATCTGACCTTGGGCATGGTGGTGCCAGTGCTACTCCTAGCAGAGACATTTCCTTGGTTTGTGGCCAGAGACAGTGAACTGTCTACTCTACCATGCATGGTTCACAGCATACAACATGCACACATGTAGGGGTAGCACTGGGCTTGACTGGGTACATACACACACTCAAACACCACTGTCACATGCAGGCCACCTACAGACACACACAGCACCTCTCCATGGTCCATCTAACCCCCACCCCTTCCTGACTCACACACATGATGTCAACTGTATGGCACAGCCTAGGCCTCCAGCACTCCCATACCACACCCTGTGCATGTGATGATACCTGTGCCACATCCCTGTCATCAGTGCAATTGATGCAGGGAAATGCAACTATATACCTGATGCACAGGATGACTACATTACTTCACATGTACTTCTATAGTGCAGTATTCTTTTGCCATGCCACTTGTTGTGGACCACAACAGGTACTGTATGTTGACATATGTCATGACTATGCATCAAGCTTTGTGTATATTACGTTGCATGATGTCCTGGCAGTAATGTTACAGGAGATAAGCCATAGGCACATGTCGTCACTACAGTGGTACAGGATGGCATGTCTGCACAGCAGAAATATGACATGAGCAAGGTACAGCAGTATACAGGCATGGCTCCCTAGGTGCATATGTATAGAACACTCTATCAGGGACAATGGGGGCAGT
>NC_056741.1:504285797-504288297 GCF_019279795.1 Protopterus annectens | reverse complement strand
AGCTGTGTGCTGTAATTAATATGTGACTGGGGTACATAATGTAACACCACACACAGGGTGACAGTCTGCATACATCTCAGTGCACATGTTTTTGCATAATGTCTTGCATTGTACCCCATATGTCTGACCTGTCACCCATACATTTGTGGTGTTCTGGGAAAATGTTGTATAATGCAGTCACTGAGTAGTACTAACTACAGACAAATATTTGAATGTCAGACTTTATATCCTTCAGATATTCTGTACTGATGCCACCTGCTTTTAATCAGAGCATCTGTAATGGCTGTCTCAAGTTTTAGCCCTTTGTCCCCCTATTCTTTCTGGTTTTGTCCAGCTTTCTTGCACTAACAAATTGAGGGGTATGACAGTCTGTGGGAAAACCACCATATGACTACCTCACTTGCAAAAGATGTGGGCACTGCCAGATTCAAACCATCACCCCTGCTAATGTTCCTAGCTCACTGATCCACATAGGCTGCCAGACAAGGATGTGTCATTCATCACACAATCAACAGCATACATACGTAAGTTGTTATCCCTGCGTTACATGAGACATACAATGTGTGCTCAGGTTCTATCTCACAGCCCTGAGATTGGCTGGTCTGCTGATGTGTTACTGCTGATTTACTGTTACAGCAGTTGTAAGGGAACACCGATTTTTTGGGGGTGGGGGATGACCAGCTCATGATATGCTGGCATAGACAGTTGGGCGACTGTCCTGTGACCACATTATGTGCCATCTCCCTTGAATAATTTAGTGGATTTTCCAGCTATGTAGCCTAGTGAATATTATGGAGCACATACTATTGGACTGGGTACTTGTTGTCCAATGTGGCTGTTAGATCTCTCCAAGTAGCCCGGTAGACCACTATAGCCCCTTGCATATATGTGGCAGGTCTATACATATGCTACTATAATTTAGTACTCCTTAAAAGTCATATATAGATGAGTGTCTTACCTTGCAAATGCAGCAGTTGATGGACCTGTATTTCAAGGCTGACTCTGTCTGATGCACGTAGTACACAGCCAATACACGGTTAGGTACAGGTTGTCTGGGCTGCCATCCTTTTTAGTATATGTATGCGAGTTAGAGTAAAGTGTCAATCACTAGGCTCCTAGGTTGTCAGTGCATGAGTTATGCTTTGTCTCTTGGTCAAGGCCAGGGCATACTAGGCACACCTATGTCTGCCTACAGGGACAACCTCCCAGTCCTCCTGTGAGTGTATGTGGGCACCTAGGCACTGGTGGGAGGCTGAGTAACCCTTCCTTTTGCTGATCCTGCTGCAGCTGTTTCCTTTGGATTATATTTTGCAGCATGGTATTTACTGTGAACAACTGTGCACATGTGGCTGGTGAGTACTGAAGGGATCCACCAGATATATCAAAGCACTGGAACCATGACTTCAGCAGCTCAAACACATGCTCTATGATATTCCTAGTTTGTGGATGTTCCTCATTATGGCATTCTCCTGATGTGTGTCATCATGCAAGGTTCCAGTGCATTGCCAGCATCCCTCAATAAATGGCCGTACAGGATGTCCCCCCTATTAAACATCTTCTACAGCTGTGATGCATGCCAGATCTGGAAGTCGTGAAAACTGCCAAAGCTGCCAGCAAACACATTCATGATAATGCCCTGGGCATTGCACATGACCTAGCAGTTGATGGAGTGATACCCCTTGTGGTTGACGTAGATTCTATCCTCCTCACCTGGTGTTGCCTTGATGTGTACATGAGTGCAATCTATGGCACCCAGTACTTCAGAGTAGTGTGCTACACAGTAGAAGTGTTGCATACTACTGGCCCTTGTCTCAGGGGAAAATAAATGTGCTCACTGTCATGTGGTAGCATGGTATCCAGGAACTGGTGAAGTATCCTGGATGCAGATGCCTGCAAGACCCCCATCATGTCCACATATCTTTTTTTCCACTGACATGATTTCCCCTCTGTTGGCTCTGGGTCTGAGATGAGGGCGGCAGAGCTCATTGAGTTCTTGTAATATGTCCCTGTCCACCCTGTAGTGCTTTACAATCTCCAGCTCATGCACCTCCTGGAAGGTTACCCTCGGCCTGAACACTCTTCTCCTTCTCAGTAAAGGCCTATTGTCAGCAGCAACAGCGGAATTGATCTCAACATTTAGCACATATAGATTTAGCAGACCTGCAGCAGCCCCTAGTATTCTTTCAGTTTAAATCAGAAGTCTGTACTCCACTGGTGCAGATTATGTGGGTGAAATCAGATTGCAGGGTGTATGCAACCTTTATAGTGCTCTTCTATAGGTGCAGCCTGTGTGATTGGCTACCTATGATGCATCCCACCTGCCAAGTACTTCATTAAGGACTGTTAATGGCACCAGTTTAAGTGAAACAGGGGTCATCATAATTAATATATTATTGGCTTTCTCAGCAAATTTTTTTTTGACAGCCTTCCTGCTCAACAGAGTGGTACCCCACACAAAAATCCACTATGAAGGAAACAATGCTCAGCAACATTGCACACA